>NC_056738.1:44191203-44243703 GCF_019279795.1 Protopterus annectens
TTTTCTAACCACTTTGGCAACATGGTTATCAAAAGAAAGCTGACTATCTACTTGGGTCCCTAGATCCCTTATTTCTTCTTCGGATTTCAGGGGATTACCTCCTATGTTGTAGTTTGCGGGTACTCTGTTTTTTCCAAAGGGGATTACTACACATTTTATTTGCATTTAGCTTGAGACCATGGCTTTGACACCATGCATCAGTCTCATTTAGGCCCTTCTGGAGGATCTCCATGTCGGCCGGAGACTCTATTATAGCACCCAGTTTGCAGTCGTCTGCAAACTTAGTCAGCCACAGCCCTTCCGTGCTTGCCTGTACTTCTGAAAAGTATATGCCAAACAGGAGGGTCCCCAGGACAGAGCCCTGAGGCACACCACTCATTACTGGTCTGGATTCAGACATAGATCCCACTACTCTTACTTTATGGGATCTGTCTGAGAGCCAGTTTACGATCCATCTTGTGACGTTAGGGTTTATGCCCATGCTGGTGAGCTTATCAATGATACCTGAATGGGGAATGGTGTCAAATGCTTTAGCAAGGTCAAGGTAAGCCATGTGTACCTCCTTTCCCTTATCTATAGCCTGAGTAACTGTCTCAAAGAAATCCACCAGGTTCAGGAGGCATGATCTGCCCTTGACAAAGCCGAACTGTGTGGGGTCCAGTGACTGGAGGTTCCCAATCTCTCCAATTATGAGTTCCATAATGATTCGCTGCATAGCCTTACAGATCAGACTGGTCAGGCTTATTGGTCGGTAGTTCCCAGGGTCAGTTGTGGCCCCACCCTTGTGTAGTGGGACCACCATTGCTGTGCGCCATTCTATGGGCACATATCCTATGGAGAGGCTGAGACTGAACAGGGTATTAAGATGCAGGGTTAATTCCTTTTGGAGCTCACGTATGATACAGCCTGAGACACCATCTAGTCCCATGGAGGCAGTGTTTATAGCTTTAGATAGAACCTTGTTAACCAACGTATCAGTAATAATTGGACTTACACAATCCCCTAGAATGGTAATAGGCCCTGTAGGTGGTGAGGGGTGAGGGGGGGGGGATTTGCACTGAACCTGTCAGCCAAGATGTTGGTAATGTCAGAAGGGACAGTGTATTTTGTTCAATTTTGTACTAGCTCAGAACAGACCTGAGCATTGCCATTTAGGTTTTTGACGTAGCCATAGAAGGCCTTACGGTTATCCTTGGCATCCTTGGCAACTTTCTTTTCAAAATTAGCTTTAGTTGACTTGATGAGGGCCCTCAATTTCTTACTAATGCTGATCAGGGATGATTTTCCTACTTGAGATTTGGCCATTTTTTGTATAAGTCTCCTCCTTTTATTGTAAAGTTTGCTTATGGCCAGGGTCCACCAGACTGGTTTCTTCTTGCTTGAGGAAGGAGTCTTGGTTTTATTTGGGATAGCACGGTCCATGCAATCCTGAAGATGCATACAAAGTGCCTTGGTGTAGGATTCCGCATCCTGGATATCATTATCCTTCTGCAAGGGAATAGTGAAGCTTTCCACTTCGGATGCAAGTAGTTTGAAGTTTGCTTTGGAAAGGTTTTTGACTATGGTTTCTTTGACTGGGGGAGGTGGAGGGGTGAGGATGTCCAGGGTTATCAGTTTGTGGTCGGATCTGACCAAGGAGAGAGTGATAACAAGTGTGGTACAATGGGCGCCCATATTTGTGATGATTAAATCCAATATGTTGTCCCCTCTAGTGGGGGAACATACTAGTTGTTCAAGGGAATTTGAATTTATAAATTCTATGAATCGCTGAGCATAGGAGTTGGAACATTGGTAGTTTACCCAGTCTATACCAGGGTAGTTGAAATCACCCAAGATTATGGTGTTGGGTAGGACCTTTATATTTTCCAATGTCTCAAGGAATGCAGAGTGAGCATCTTGGGACATGGTGGGCGATCTATAACTGGCTACGACTTGAAATGTGGTTTTGCCTGCTGATAGTTGCGCATGGATGATCTCTGGGGCATCATGCTGCGCTACTAACCTGGAGATATGGGTATCCTTGATGAATATGGATACACCTCCGCCCTTTGTACTGCGATCCGGTAACTGAGGCTGGAAGGTATGATATGAATTGTAACCTGGCAGTGCTGGGGTGCTCTCTTGAGCCTTGAACCAGGTTTCCATCACTGCACAAACATCGATTTTCTCCATGCTGAGGAGAGCCTCGAGTGTGTGCATTTTGAGGTTGAGACTTCTGGCATTGAGTAGCATTACCCTTAGTTTTTGGTCACCTGTGCTGGTTACGGTGGTTGGTTTGTCCTTTGAGCCTTGCCTAAAAAAGGCAATATGGGACGGCAAGAGCCTTGGCCAGTATTCGAAAACCTAGGGGTGACAGGTGCAACCCATCTCTGGCAAAACAGCGAGGCTTGTCTATCATGTCATCCCAGGCAGACAGACACTGGATCCCCTTAGAATGACACCAGAAGCTTAGCCAATTGTTGAAATTGATCATTTTGTCTTTGTATTGTGGTATCATTCTAGGTGAAGGTAGTATGCTACTCAAGGTCAGGGTCATACCAGCTTGGGCTACATGATCAGAGAGCTCCTCAATGTCTCTTTTCATGTAGTCCAGGGAGGTATGTCTTAGATCATTCACACCAACATGTACAATGACAGCGTCATACTTGTACTTGTTCTGGAGTGACCTAAGTGCCTGTGTTATGTGGTGGATCCGAGCACCCGACAGGCAGCTGACAGTAACCTTCTCCTTGTTCAGCCTGGTGAGTGGAACATCCGTGTGCCTTACTATAGAGTCTCCTATTACTAGCGTGTTAGGTATGGTGTTTTGCCTTAAGGGCTGTTGTGAGGCACACTGCTGAGGTGAATTATGTGTTTTCTGGCTTGTGTTTGGGGGTGCAGGTTGCTTGCTTGTCTGCTTTGGAGGGCACTGTTTCTTTTTCAGATTGGTACCTAGTGCCTCTGAATATGTTTTTGTGTATTTATGCGTATGTTTTGCCGGTGCATGTTTTGTAGATTCATGTGTGACAGGTGGTGTGATGCAAGTGTGTCCCTTATCCTCTTGACTGTCTGTTACAGTCATGGGTTGAGAGCTCTTAGCCTCCAGTCTGGCTGTGTATTTGCATCTCTCACAAGTGTTTGTGTCTAGAGGTAAGAGGAGAGGGTTGTCTGTATACATGAGGCAGTTGTGACATTGCCTCAGGATGCCCAATTCCACCAGATGAACTGGAGAGTACACCTGAAGCTGACCTCTGGACATACTTTGAAGAGTAAATTGAAAGTCCTGCGGACGATCAAGGGTCTTATGCTATATTATAATAGTGCTGTCTAGGAGATTAGGACAAGTGCTGATTTCTGTTTTGCAAGTGCTGCAATAAGAGCAGCTGATCTGAAGCACTTGAGTTGAGGCTTGCCTAATTCTAAGGGAAAATTTACAGTGCAGACTTTGTGGGGCCGGGAATAGTATACCCCAGCTAACCGGCACTGCCCGACACTGCTCTGTGCGCAACACCATGCAAAAAGAGTTGCAGGGTTTTTCCTCTAGATAAGTGAGGAAGAAAGTGAGTACAAGAGCTGTTTTTCTCTAAGCAAGTGAGAAAAGTAAGTACAAAAACTGTTTTCCTCTAGGTAATGAGGAAGATAGAGTGCTATAGTAATTAGTAGCTTATTTGTTAGTGCTTACAAGTTCTGAACAAGTGCTGAGCATGAACAAGCAAATTTAAGTGCTAAAACTAAGAATCTGTATCTGCACTAGATGAGTTACAGGACAGAAACAAGTGCAAATACAGGCTTTCAAATCAGAAAGTTGAGAGAGATGGAAGAGATTGCCCAAACGGCCAATAACTACAAATTCTGGGCCAGAACCACTACTTATGTGGTAGCCAGGTTACCTAGTGCTTACCACTCCCACTGATAAGCTAGAAGGCTTCCCTCCAACACAGAAAGGCTTAGGGGACTCAGAAGCTTACATACAGTCCTGGATACAGCAAATCTGTATCTGGAACACTAACTACAGGAAAGGTAGGAAACAGGCTTACAGTTTTTTTTTTTTTTTTTTTTTTTTTACAGAAAAGTAGAAAAAACAGTAGTAAAAACAATTCACATGCAGTGCAAGATAGCACACTTGAATATGGAGCAATATTAGACCAAACACAGTTTAAAAATGCAATTAAATTAAAAAGGACTAAAAGCAAGTGCAGAAAGAGTTTATTAGGTAGAATGCGGTAAAGAGATGGGACGGGGGAGTGTCCCAGATCAAATCTACAGTGGGGCGGGCAACTGCAAAAGCCACCAAATTTAAACAATAAACCAAAAATAGGGAGGGGGACAAAACAGTTTCAACAGAGATCGAAACAAAAACTAACAGTACAAACTTTAAAACCAAAAAAATATTCTCAGCTGTGTATATTTGCCGATCAGTCTCTCAGAACAGTGAGACAACAGTTTCAACACAGATCTAAGCAACAATTAAACTCTATAACCAAGAAAAAATATACTCAGCTCTGTATAATTGCAGATAATATGTAAGGCAGTCTCTCAGAACAGCATGGGTTGCTTGGGAGAACATAACTGTGATCATTTGCAGGAGGCTTGTTTGTTGGTTGTTGACAGGTGAATGTGTGTGTGTGTGTGTGTGTGTGTGTGTGTGTGTGTGTGTGTGTGTGTGTGTGTGTGTGTGTACATGTATAGGTGTCTGAATATGCATGTGTGCTTGAGTGTAGGGGGTACTTTTATCAGCATGATGCATGGGTTGCTTGGGAGACTATAACTGTGATCATTTGTAGGAGGCTTATTTGTTGGTTGTTGACAGGTGAATGTGTATGTGTGCGTGTGTGTGTGTGCGTGTGTGTGTGTGTGTGTGTGTGTGTGTGTGTGTGTGTGTGTGTGTGTGTGTGTGTACATGTATAGGTGTCTGAATGTGTATGTGTGCTTGTCTGTAGGGGGTACCTCCATCAACATGATGCATGGGTTGCTTGGGAGACCATGACTGTGATCATTTGTAGGAGGCTTGTTTGTTGGTTATCGACAGGTGAATGTGTGTGTGTGTGTGTGTGTGTGTGTGTGTGTGTGTGTGTGTGTGTGTGTGTGTGTGTGTGTGTGTGTGTGTGTGTGAGTGTGTGTGTGTGTGTATGTGTACATGTATAGCTGTCTGAATATGTATGTGTGCTTGAGTGTAGGGGGTGCCTTTATCAACATGATGCATGAGTTGTTTGGGAGACCACTACTTCTATCAGGTCCAACATGAAGTTTGTGCTTCACAGACATGCTAATGAGTCAGTAATGAGGTCTTTCTCGTTATGACATTAGCTGTCTCTGAATCATATTTTTCTTACCTTAGCAGAAATTGCCCTACGTGTGTTTCTCAATTGCCATAAGCAGTAAGCACTTCTCTGAATTTTCTTTTCTTATTCACATGTTGTCCGCATAATATTCAAATAGTTTTAAAGAGCTTATGAATTTCAGCATATCATTTCAAGTCCGATATAGCCGTAGTCAAATGAGCAAACAGAATGCATGGGCCATACAATCAGTCAGTTAAAAAAATGTTCTGAAGAAATGTGATGCACCAGATGAAATAGGTATTCATCCTGCATTATTAGACTACAAAAAATATGCCTTGGCTGCTACTAATGGGAAGGTGTCCAAAATCCAATTTTCTAATATATTTTTATCTGTTTGCCCAGAAATAGAATGCAAGTTTCAAAAGTACTCAGAAAAAGGCATCTAAAACAGAAGCAAAACTGTGACAAAAGTTCTAGGACCTTATCCTGTCTAAAAGTACTAGAAATATGAAGTATAACATTAGAAGGCATTTTGGATGAAAATGTCATGCACAAACAACTGCTTGGAATCATCACCACAGTCTGAGATCCTACACAGTCCAAGGAGAGGACAGACATTTGCTGAAACTGCGGTGTCAACTCTGTGTACCAGACAGTTGGAAGATCAGACTTGAGATGCCTTAAATGTCTGAGAAGCCTGAGATTCCTGTGAAATTGTGTAATTAAGTGATCAGAGAGGTCAGACTTCAGATTTTCCTTTTGGAATGCTTACAGTTTTGCAAGCTGTTTAGATAATGATGTTCTTCTGTTCAGGATTGCAGTATTCTTTACATATGGGTTGTATTCCGCCCATCGACTCAATGTCTGGCCTGTATACAAAAGCTCAGAGCCACTGCCTGTATGTGGGACATTGCATGAAGGCATAGACAATGTCAACCATAAAAGGGACATCCACATGTACAATCTTCAGAACGTTTTCACTGCCATTTGGAAGGGTTGACTTGTACATTCAGTCTGCCATTTGATACCATTGGTGTCATCTTCCAGCTTCAGCTAAGTACCCCATAGGGGATTTAATATATTGATACTGCCTTTTGTTTTTGTTAATATCATCCAGGAAGGGCAAGTGTAGGTGTGGTAGGCAAATTCCACATAAAGATAGTCACGCACTTTGCTTGTTTTGTTTAGGGCCTAATCATGACCACCGGGCCTACTCTATTTGTCAGGCCTTTGTTCCTAAAACATTGCACAGTCATCTATGTCTGACTAGGGATGCTATGGAAGGTTCCGTGAGTGCTTCTGAGCCATCCATAAAGAGGAAGGTTAACAAGGCTAGGGCCAAATCCTCTTTAGCTATGCCTACTCCCTCCAACGTACAACTTGAGGTTAATAAATACCCAGCGGTGTGACCAAAGGTAGGGTCCACTCCCTCAGCAGGTACTGGTATGGAAGCCATCAGGACTGTGCATCCTAGCACATCCGAGGTTCTGCAGACATCTGGTTCGGATAACTTGGGGGAACCGCTGCTCATTATTGCAGAAGACTCTGGGACTGTTCCAGCTTCTTTGTCTAGGGAGGTGTCAGAGGTAAGTCCAACATCTGCCATGTCTCCCCAATAGGAGAAACATGTTAAAAAGAAACAAAAAACTAGACATCTTCCCACCCCTTCTATCCCTACGTCAGATTGGGATTTTTTTTGCAGGGTCTCATTAAGGCACTGATGGCTCTGAGGCTTCTGGCTCTGGCTTCTCCTATAGCCAGCCTGGCCTTCTCCTTCTCTCCAGTGCTACCATTGGGGTCTCAGGGGCCTTCTTCAGGGCAGTCTGTGGAATTCCAAATTCATGACACTGATTCTGAGCAGTCTTCCTCAGATGAAGACTCCTTAGCATATTCCACCCAGATCCCTTCTCCACTGCTTCCCCAGAGAAAAAGTCTAATGGGGGAGACTGTCCCATTGAAGAGCCTTCCTTTGGGGAAACAGTAAAATGAGGGAATTCTTTAATTGGGATTCTTTTCAAATCTCAGAATAACTAAAAAGATATTATGAGCTACTCCAGTTGGATGCCCCTGCTCCTTCAGCACTTCCACCAGTCCTGTCAGCCTTCTTAGATGCCTTTAAGGCAGCATCTAAGACCCTTGACTCACAGGCCCCTGCACCTAAAAGGCCTGATTGCGTCTATAAGGTCCCTGAGGATTGCAAGTGTTTTTTTAAATGCCCCTCAGCTGACCCAGCTGTGGTTTCCATTACTTCAGATAAATCTTCACAGCTGTCTCCCTCTACTAAACTGCTTCCTTCTGATTACCTGACTCAGAGGCTAAATCATTGGTCATCTCACTTTTATCAGCCTCCTCACAGGTAGCTAGACACTCAATCAAGTGCAGTTATGATGCAGTTGAGGCCTCTTTCAGAGCAGCAGCTTCTGTATCTGTTCTCAGAAGGCAGTCCTGGTTATGTCTCCAGGCACTCCCTGATGACATAAAGGCAAAATTGCTTGATGCTCCTCTGGATAATTCCTCCCTCTTTGGCAAAGCAGCTGCAGAATTATTTAAATCACTGCAGGAAAAAGGTAAGGAGTTTCAGGATTTGAAACATTTGCTTGTTTCTCCATTTCCAAAATTTCATAGGAACTTTCCTGCCAAGGTTCCTTTTGTCAGGAAACCTGCTCACTCCTCCACTTCTGCTCCTTCTGGAACTAGGCCTCATAAGTCATCTAGGTGATACCCATAGGCTAATGCTGTTACTCCTGCTGCTGTTGCTCCTTCACAGCAGCCCTTTCAGCCCAGACAAAGTCCTCTGTGACACTCTGCCCCTCTTCCAAATCTTACCCCCTTGTCTGTTCTCCTCTCTCTTTCCCTTTCTACTTGGATGGAAATCACTCAGGACTCCTGGGGGATTTCAATTATCCAAAGTGGATTTTATTTATTTATTTATTTAACATTTGTTTACCAGGAAAATCTGATTTGGAACGAAACCAATTTTCAGTACAGACCCAGGGAGAAACACTCCAGATGCATCTCTTTGTGACATGAGAGGAAACCAGAGCACCCGGAGGAAACCCACACGAATATAGGGAGGACATGAAGACTCCACACAGAAGGCACCTCAGCCAAGAATTGAACTGGAGAACCTCTTGCTGTGAGGCAACAATGCTACTGCTGCACCACTGCATTGTCCGCTTTATGACTTGGGAGAGTCTTCCTCCCTTTAAGGGAATACCTCAAGCCTCCCCCCAGTCAACTGCATCTGTTTCCCTTGATTCTTGCTCAACTTTCCCATCAAGACACCATTTTGTCTGTCCCTCCAGACCAAATGGGGAGGGGATTCTACTGCAGGATATTTCTAGTTCCAAGGAAAGATGGTCCTTGGATGCCTATATTAGATCTTTCCCTATTAAATACTTTCCTGGTGGTGCCTTCTTTCAGAATACTATCCCTGCCTGCTCTCCTTCCTCTGGTCCCTCCTCAGGCCTTCTTAGCTTCTGTGGATCTCAAGGATGCATACCTGTATATCCCTATTCATCCTCACTTCAGAAAGTTTTTGCATTTCTTGGTGGATTCTTTGCACTTAAAGTTTACTGCCTTACCCTTTGGCCTTTCTACTGCTCCAAGGGTATTCATGAAGTGCATGGCCCCAGCTATTACCTATTTAAGGCTAAAAGGCATACAAGTCTACCCATATTTGGATGATTTTCTATTTCTGGCCAACAGTCCATACTTTTTAACCCAGCATCTGAACATAGCTATTCCCTTTCTGCAGGTCCTGGGTTTCTCAATAAATTTCAAAAAATCATCCCTCTCACCAAGTCATGATGTTATATTCCTGAGGTGCAGGTTCTGCACAGGCTTGATGATGGTTTTTCTTCCTTTGGAGAAACTTATCTCAAGACATTCATGGAGGCTCTTCTACCTCTTTCTTCCATCATGGCCAGGGAGTTTCTGAGATTGCTGGGGTTCATGGCCTCCACTATTCCCATGCTGCCCTTTGCAAAGCTACACATGAGGAAGTTCCAGTGGTTTTTAAAGACAGTTTGGTCCCAGCATGCTCATCCCTTAGATGTCTTGATTCCCCTTCTCCCCATCTGAAAAAAGAGTTACATTGGTGGATGCAGCAACTCAGTTAGAACCCTGGCCTACCTCTGCAGATACCTCAACCAGTTCAGCAACACTTCACATATGCCACAGACTTGGGTTGGGGAGCATCCTTTGCTTCCAGGAAAGTTCAGGGTCTTTGATTTCCTTCTCAAAGGAAGGAACGTATCAACACCGGATAAATGATGGCTCTAATTCTAGCTGTAGGGACTTTTCACTCTCTATTCCAGCTAGGACCACTCAAGATCCTCACAGACAACACCATGGTCCTTTGGTACATAAACAAATGGGGTGCACAAAATCTTCTCTTCTCTTTCATCTGGACATCAAGGCTTGGGGATTGGCTATTCAATACAAAGTGACTCTGCATGCTGTGCACCTTCCCTCGGCTCAAAACTCAGTAGCAGATGCACTAAGCAGATCTGTGACACAATCTCATGAGTGGATGCTTCACAGGAATGTGTTCCTGGATCTAGTTCACCGGTGGGGTGCTCCAGAACTGGACCTTTTTGCCTCCCCTATGAACAGACAACTTCCTCACTTTTGTGCAAGGGTCCCTCACCCTCAAGTGTGGAAGGGTGGATGCTCTTTCTCAGGGAAGGGGATGTTTCTCTATGCATTGCCCCTTTCCCTTAATTCAGAAAGTCCTGTTGAAACTTCTGCAGGAGAAACCCAAAATCTTGCTAGTGACCCCCTTTTGGCCAAGACAGTACTGGTTCCCTCTTCTTCTGCAATTAGCCAAGGGTCATCACTCCAAGTTGCACATGGATGGACCTGCTTACTCAGGACAAGGGATTATTGATTCACCCCCATGTGTCACAACTACAGCTAACTTTGTTGGTGATCAACTTTTGATCCCTTTCAGGCACCATTTTCTAAGGACGTGTTATGGGTTTTGCAGTTGGCCAGGAAACCCAATACTAGAAAATCTTACATTTCTGAGTGAAGATTTTCCATTTGGTGCCAAAAAATGCAAGAGAATCTCTTTGGTGCAGACATTCCCTTAGAACTTTCTTACTTGTGTGAGCTGCTCAACAGTGGTCTTTCCCACTCCTCAGTTAAAGTCCATTGTTCTCCTTTGTCTGGCTGTTTGCCATTAACTCCCCACTTAGCTTCCAGGTTAGAAGTTAAGTTTTCTCTTAAAAGCGTCCTACATTTAAGACCCCTCAAGAAACCAGTTCCTCCTCCTTGGGATCTTACCTATGTGATAGAAAAGCTTACTCAGCCCCTTTTGAACCAGCAGCTTCTGCTTCTCTAAAATTCTGCACATGGAAAACTGTGCTTCTAGTAGCCTTAACCTCTGATAGAAGAGTCTCTGAGATTCAGGCACCGATGGCTTCTCACCTTTCCTAGTTTTTCATAGGGACAGAGTATCCCTGAGAACTAATCCAACCTTCATGCCCAAAGTGGTGAATTAATTGTCTCTTGATCAGTCCATCCAATTGCCTACCTTCTTTCCTTCGCCACAATCCCCCAGTGAGAGGATTTTGCATACCTTGGATGTTCATAGATAACTCAGATTTTACCTTGACAAAACTAAGTCCATTAGGAGGCCTGACCAAATTTCTGTTTCTTTTCGTCCCAGGGCTCTGGGTTTGCCTGTATCCAGACAAACAATTTTCACATGGATCTCTAAGGCTATGAATTCCATAGGAAGTCTTTATTGGCATCTGTCAAGGCCCATTCCACTAGATCAGTGGCATTCTCAGGGTCCTTCTTAAAGGTCTAGATGCTCATTCCATCCTGGAAGCTGCCACCTGGTTATCTGTTCATACCTTTATGAAAGATTACAAACTGGACACTGTTTCTAGGTACAGGGCAGGTTTTGCCAGGATGATTCTGCATGGATTCCTGGAAAATGCTTCCTCTTAGGTTTTCTCTAGGCTACTCTACTCTATCCTCCTCCCTGGGTTCTGTTTCAGCTTTTGCAATCTCCCATATGTAAAAAATACTGCAATATTGAATAGAAGGACATAGAATAGTTGTGTAAAATCTTACCATAATCATAGATGTCCTTCTCTTCCATGTTGCAGCATTCTATCCCTCCTGCCTTCCCCCTACAACTTGCTCTTTCCTAGGATGATCTCCTTAGGCTCCTTTTGAACGCCTTTCCTCATGGGACTTTCTTATTCTGAAGATTGTACGTGCAGACATCCCTTTTATTGTCTGTGCCTTTGTGTAATGTCCTACGTACAGGCAGTGGTTCTTAGCTTTTGTATACAGGCCGGACGTCAGGTCGATGGGTGGAATACAACCCATATGTAAAGAATACTGCAACATAGAAGAGAAGGACGTTTATGGTTATGGCAAGATTTTACACAACTATTCTATCTTTTAGTTCTCTTTACGTTATGAAGAGTGATGATTCCTTATCGAAATCCAGCGGCAACTATTATAAATATGGCAAATTTGTACAAAAAAACCCCACTGAAATTCAAATATTGAATATAAAATTGAAGTTAAAGTGAATTACATTTATTGGAATTTATTCACTGTTGTGTGCTGTCACATGAAACACTAGCACATATTAAAGTTATTTTCAAATCAGTTAAATAAAGTTTATTACATTATGTGTGTGTGCTCGCATGCGTGCGCATGTGGGCGTGAGTGTGTGTGTTTGTGTGTGTGAGTGTGTAATTGTATATATATATAAAGAGAGACAGAAAGTATCAGGATGTTTACTTCACCACAGAATTTATTAAAACATACAAGCATTTTGGACTTCGTCAGACACACTTTATATATTGCACACGTTTTAAATAACCTAAAATTACACGATCACTCATTTCAATTCTCTATTACTTTTCTCTTTATTTTAAATTGAAGCAAAATCAGGACATCTTACTACATCTTTCAATTCTTTAATACATGTTTAAAAGAAATCACCTCATTTAACTCTTTCTGAAAGTTTTATTTGCCAAAGCACTGCCTTTAAATCCAACTTAGCTACCATAGCCCCTGTGATTCTTTTCATCACATTTTCTAAACAAAAAGCTTTTCATAGGACACTAAAGACCACAGCCAAGATGACTGGCTAAGCTTGAAGCTCAGGACACGCTCTGCAGAAATTTGGATGCAAATAGTGCTCCCAGGGAGAAAAAAACAACCCAGGAGAAGAGACAAGTGAGCAAGAGCAAAAGGAGGAATGGGTATCTGCTTTTAAAGCTGTAAATACGGAGAAGGAAGAACAATTTTCTGTAGTTTGTTTGAAAAGATAATTACAATTAGGGTTACCATATTTGGTTATACGAAAAAGAGGACGATAGATTCTTTGTCGGGGCAAAAGGTCTTTCACATTAGGTGAAGACCAAAAAAAACCTTATTTTAGGCCTTCCTCTTTTCCTGTTACCTGGTAGCTTCATCCTTAGCATCTTTTTCCCAATAGTTGCCTTAATAAAAGTTTTAAAAAATGTGCGGTAAACAGTTACTGGCACAGCGGAACAACTAATCAACATAGCACTATCTTTTAATACTGATCTGCCACTCTTACAATTTATTGAGGAAACATCAGCAATAGGCAATGCAGTAAAAGCAGACAACATAAGGATGAGAATTTCTTTCTCCTTCTTCACTACGAGCTGCAGCAGTCCAACTGCTGTTTTACCGGACAATTTACAAAGACAAAGGAGTGTTTGCTGCAGATAGTGTCTAACAGCTTTTAATGCTGTTAGCCAGAGATACAGCTGACTGTTCAGCTACATGTAAAAGTTTTAGTATCAAAAGAAACAAACTGCTTAAAGCATGTATCCTTGTTAGATAGTACAGAATATTATTAGCCTACTCACAGAACAAGAATTATATGTACAGCAGAACAAGCAACAAAGGGAGAAAGAATACCATCGTATGTTCAATGTCTATTAAAGGGTGTGGAATGCTAAAGTATAAGCAGACACAACTATAAACCTTTAAACATTTCCCGACATAATAAGGTTTAAATTATTAAGTAACGTGCAGTCTCTATGTCGCATACTTTTAAAAATATCAGCTGCTATCAAATGGAACACAAATAAGAAGTCTGAAGGCAAAATATGCTTAGTCTACACATCCGTCTGCTGTTACAGAACAAAATTTTCTTGCTACTGTATTCATTGTCCTAGTTAGTGGTACAGCTGAACAAGTTGTCAGCTGCATAAATCATTTGACAAAAAATCCTGCTAGAAAGTTAAAAGTGATTAACTTAGCCCACAAAAAATCCTGCTAGAAAGTTAAAAGTGATTAACTTAGCCCTTCTGAATAATCTCAGTTTTTGGATCTTGGGACTTCCCCCTAACATACCAAAACTCTCATTATCAGAAATTAAGTGGCTGCTTCATCTACTACTAACATCAACAGTACGGTAAACGGTAAACATAAACATGAAGTGTTGTTGGCGGAATAGATTACCTTGGCTTTGTTTTTACTAGTCTCTAGTCTAGGATCAATAATCAAGTGCATACACACACACACACACACACACACACACACACACACACACACACACACACACACACACACCAATAAACTCACTTTAAAAAAAAAAAAAAACATTTTTACCTAACCAGAATGAGTAATGAAAAATCAGAAAAACCGAAACGGAGACTCCGACTCTGTGATGATGACCAGCTGTAGCTGGGTCTGACCTCCTCCCTGACACATAACAGTCCTGCTTCTGAGTTTTTCCCCGCGCAAACAACACAGTCTCACCGCTCTCGTGACTCTCGTGAGCTCTTCTACCTTCCGCGCATGTGTAGATTTGAATTCTGACTCGGGATTGTAAAACCCGGACAAATCTCGGAAGTTTAAAAAAACGCCCGGACAGGAGCACAAAAAGAGGACATGTCCGGGGAAAACCGGACGTATGGTAAGCTTAATTACAATAGGCCAGACTGTGAGCTCCTTGAAACAAACAGAATAGCAACAAGTAATAGTGGAAATACTACAAGAAAAGTTGCAAAATCTGGGGGAAGATAAAGCACCAATTAAAGGTGAGCTGCAGAAGTAGATTCAGATAATACAGGAATTAACAATTAATAGAAAGGGAGAAAAGATGGATGATCTTAAAACTGCTCAAGAAGGAGTAACATCAGGATAATTTGGAATACAAAAGATAGAGAGAGATAACAACAGGGAACAAGAACAATTTGTAATACAGCTATGTCACACCAGGAAATCATGAAACATTATTACAAATGATAAGCAGAGTGAGACAGTGGTGAGCAGCAGTAGAAGGCAGATCCAGGCTTGTTCTGGCATGTTTCTATTCCTTTGCACAAAGACCTAATCTTATCTAATTTGCAGGGATTTTCATAAAGCTGGTTGGGGATTACTCAAAAGCACACTATAAGAGAAGGAAACATATGCTGGAGGTATTAAATGAGACAAAAATGAAAGGTTGAAATACCCTGCTATTCTGGTAGCAAAGTAGGAAGGGGAACATAATATGGAGGATGTCCAAAAGTTTAAACAAAGGTATCACAGCTAATTGACCCAGGTAGTAAAAATCTGAATCATCTGCCAGACATGGACTGGGAGAACAACCTTAAATGTAAGAGAAGTGATAACAGAGACAATGTGAGGATGTGCTATGTCAGATACAGAAACCCCCTGCATGGAAGAAGACAAGATCAGGAAGTGCAGAGGGGCAACATGCCAGTAAAAGAGATGAGCAGAAAAAAAAAAAATCACAAAGTAACCAGAATTAGATAAGAAAAGAGACAAGACAGCAGAGGGGAAAGAGCCGAAAGAGCTGTATCAAAAGTACAAAAGAATGAAAAGACCTCCCAAGGGAGATTTCGGCACAAAAAGCAGAGAAAGAAACAGAAGCAGGGGGAACAAACTAGTGAGAACTCTAATAAGGTGGGACTATGGTGTTGGATGGTTTGGGTGACTCAGACGTGAACTGTTGGACAAATCAGATAATAAACAAGCTAGATAGGAGTATTTATGATTGATGGCACAGTTGGAGGTAGAAGGCAGGACTACAGAAGGATTGAAGATGACCAAAGAAAGAGAGAAGCAATAAATAAATGAAAATAATGGACACTGAGAAGCAGGTGACTGTGAACAGTGCAGGAAGGATGTACTAAATGAAACAGATCCTTATCTTGTGAAACACTCCCCACAGAACACAACATCAGCACTTTACAAACAGTGGGAGGAATGGAATCAGTTCCTAGGCCAATAATGGGTAATGCAGCCAGTCAGTGAGGGCATAGGGGCAACCTCCAAGGTAAGAAGTATATTTTTTGTAACTCCTTACTGATCTAGAATAAAATGCAGTAAACATAAGTTTAATAATGAAGTGTTAGAAAAAAAGTAATAATTGCTGATGTAACAACTGGGATGCATGAAAAATAATGTATGGGGGGAAGGAAGGGACAAGTAAGGTAAAGAATAACTCACAGACAAATGTGAAAGCAGTATATAAGTAGCAGTATATAAGTACCATCGTGAAGAGCTGTAAAAGTGTGAAAACTAAATCAAATTAAAAAAAAATAAAAAAAATAATAATAAAATTAAAAAAATGTTGCACTATCACACAAATGAAGCTGGTGTATCAGAGTGGTGTGCAACAGTAGGGGGGGGGGCGAGACCAGTGAATGGGAATACGGGAATACTGTAATATAAAAAGGATGTGGCAGCATTACTGTGTTGGCATGTAATGCATCAGGCTGAGGGACGAAAGGGAACAGCCTTAGTACCCATACACACAGAGGAACCAAAAGGCAGGGATCCACAGGTCAGGGATGGGGATGAAGTGAACGACACTGAAAGGGAACAGCCTTAGTACCCATGCACACAGAGGAACTAAAAGGCAGGGATCCAGAGGTCAGGGATGGGGGTGAAGGGTCCAAACATAGGCAGCTGCCAAATGTACAATGTTCAGCTCAGGTGGTAGGCCCAGACAAAATGTTATGGTGGATGGCAGCACCAGGGAAAGCAGGGACAAAACAAGGAAAATACAGTTAATTATGTGGAACATTAGGGGTTCATCAAATCCTATCAAAAGAAGCACAATACAGGAAAAGTTAAAGAGGATGGGGGGGCAACATTGTTCTATTACAAGAAACAAAACTGAAAATCAGAGATGGGGAGAAGATACTATGTTATGACTACCCAAAGAGAGAAATGGACAGCAAAGCATGGGGAAGAAAGAGGGGAGTAGCAACTGTAGTTTGTAGAAGGCCTTAGCCAACCACCGAGAAGATGATACAAAGTGGGATGGATAAATGTTCATCTGACAGGAAAGAGAGGAAGGAGCACGCTGGACAATTAGGAAATATATATGCATCAAATGAGAATGATGAAGGATTGCAAAAACCATTTTTGCTAACTGGGAGCAGACAATAAGAGATGGAATAAAGATAATAGGGAGGACTACAGTTTTGCTGAAGGACTGGAAAATGACAGGTTGTATGGAAACAGAAAATGAAACCAAAAAAATGAGGACAAAACTAGTCCAAGGAATGGGAGTGGGTAGGTGGCTAGACATACGGAGGGAAAGGTATCCAAATGAGAGGGAATGCACCTTCACAAGAAATATTTTGGTACAGGCAAGTAGGTTAGACATGTTCTGAGGGAAGGAAAACCTAAAAGAATATTGGATGAACCAAACACCTCAGGTCATGCAGCAGTGAGACTTAAGGTAAGTGTGCAAGACCAGAAAACAATGAGAAGGGGGTAGAGGTGGGCTAATTATAAATGGAAGGAGACAGAGAACAAGGAACACTGGAAGGACTAATAAAGGAGTAAGTACAAGGCAATGTGAATGACAGAGAGAAACTTCAAGAACACTGGCAGGATGGGATCAAGCTCAGTGTCGGGGGAACTGATGAGTGCAGAAGAAAAGAATGAAGGGTGACTAAGGAGCTGGAGAGAGAGCACTAGATGTGATATAAAAGGAAGTTGAAAGAAATTAAATTAGAAGTACTACAAATCAGAGAAAAAACAATAAGAATGCAATTAGAAAGTAAAAGTATTACAGAGTAAGAAATTCAGCAATGACACAGGAGGAACTATTGGTGGATAGTAGGGACGAGTATAACAGCTAACCAAGAAATATGAAAATAAGAAGGCACAAGGGAGGAGAGAGAGATACAGAGCATAATGGCAGGAGATGGAGAATATTCAGAAGAGGATGAGATAATAAGGGAAAGATTCATAGATTACTGCAAGGAGGTTTACAAACAACAGGAAGGGACAGAAATCTCAGACTGGAACTGGGGAAAGAATGTGGATAGATATATACTGGAGGGCGAACAAAGACACAAGCTGAATGCAAATGTGACAAGGGATGAGATAAGGAAAGTGACATACAAGATTTAGGAGAGGAAATCTGGGGGGGGGGGGGCAGCAAATGGAGTCCCCAAGAGTTCAACAAATGGGAAAGGGAGGAAATGTGGAAGGTCGTAGATTAGGAATAAAGAAAATAGAGGACTCGGGCAAAATATCGAAAAGTCTTAGAGGGACCAGGATAACCATGATACCTGAAGATGGAGGAGAAAGGGAGGAAGTGGAAAATTATAGGCCTATATCTTTGGTTAATGTAGGTATTACGATTTTGCAAAGGTATTGGGAGGAACACTTTATGAAGTATTGAAAAAATAATGCAAGCAGGGTAAAATGCCCTCTTGAAGGGAAGGAAGGCAGAAAACATGGTGGGACCTGCTGGAATGTATGCAGAGGGAGGAACACAGTCAGTAAGGGAGAGGTGGGATTGTGCTCTATAGCCTACAGATGGCCTTTGATATGGTGAGGTGGGAATTCTTATGGAAGACATGGTATCAAAGGTAGGTATGGGAAATGTTCACACAATGGATAGAGGCCACATACCAAGACCCAGAAAGTGAAATACTCATAAATAGAGGAGTATCTGAGGGGACAAGGCTAAACAGATGGACCAGAAAAGGGTTCCTACTATCTCAGGGCCTGTTTAAGCTTGTAATCAAGCAGCTGGCAGTGGAAGTCAGATACAATTTAACAATGCTTGAAGAAAACGTGGGATAAAATCTCAGTCTGTGTTATATGCAGATTAATGCATGTTAGTGTCAGAGGATGCGGTTAAGGCAATGAGAACTATAAGAAAGACATTCAAGAAGTTTTAAGAAGTGGCAGGACTCAGATGCAACAACAAAAATGCAGGGGCAGTAAGACTAGGAAAAAAGGAAGGGGAAAGGGGGGAATAGGTGAGATAAATGAGGTGGAGTTCCCCAAGTACCTAGGGCTCTACATTGGGAACAGAGTGAGAGACACAATAGGACAACACTTAGAAGAAGTTGGAAAAAAGGTAAGAGATACTTTCTGGGGAGGGGGACAGAAGACTCATGCACTGGTTGGAAGAATTAATACAGAAAGGATGATTATACCACCGATACTCCCTCACTTACTCCACTATGTACAAATAGACCATAGGGACAAAAAACATCAACAAATGCAAACAGACAAATATGGTTAGGTAATAAAGGCACTGGGGGAAACAGAACAAAGCAAACATGAGAATAAATAGGAAAAGGGAAATGGAGGCTCCCACATGTGCCAACACATGCAGTGACATGTAACATCATTCACTGGATAGAAACAGAAGAGAAGGGGTTTAAGCAAAGGCTCGTGAAGTTTACTAAAGGACATGGATGAAACAGCACTAAAAAAACTGGGATGCATGAAGTAGGGTGAAGGGAACCTCAAAAATATGGCCAACATAAGGGTGAGGCAAGGATAAGGAAGAAAAACGAATACATGTGGAATAGTTCAAGAGGAAAGTTTGATATGCAGAGAAAAGGATGGTGGGGAAGATTTAAAACAATGGAGGATTTAAAACACAAATACAGAATACCAAAGCCAATGATGGAACTACCTGATAGTCAGGGAGACCGGGAAAAAGAACTCAGAGAGGGCAGCAGGAAAAAGGAATAGCTAGGAAGCGAGGCAGGGCAAAAGGAGAGAGGATGGTACTCTGGTGGAATTGGAAAAGGGTAGGGGAGCAAAGGACCAAACAAATCTATGAACTATTAAGGGGAAAAGGGGCAAGGTCAGAGAAGAGAGAGTGAGAAAGAATTGGGGAAGGAAGGAAGGATGGAAGAGAGTTACAGGATACTGGTACAAGACAAATTCGTTAGTAAGGTACGAGCAAAAATTACACAGAGCGGTAGTCAACGCTTGAGAATACTATATAGTTTGTATCTAACCTCCCATAAGATTGGTAAAGGAAGACAGATGGGTGAATAGTAGATACTGGGAGTATCAGAAGTAATAAGCAGAAAGGATGTGCATATTTTGGAACAGTGGGTGGGCACAAACTATATGGAAACAGGCAGAGAAAATTTGGGGAGACATTTTAAAAGGAAGCAGAGCACACTTTGGAATTCTATATGTGGGGCATAAGGACAGAGAATAAACATCTGTAAAGAATGAACATTATCAGATTGCTGAGTACTGAAGTTAGAACCATCATCACTCAAAACACGAAGGGGACAGAAACAACATAAGAGCATGAATTACACGAGGTTCCTGGACATTGGGAGAATATGACAAAAACTGACTAGAATGAGGAAAGGAGGGGAGGGAACAACAAAAAAGCATGGGAAAGAGGTATTAGAACACTGCAAGAGGGAAAATAATACCAGGAGGAAGGATAGGGTGAACCCAAATGGAAACCAAGGGAGGTATACACATAGGATAGGAAATGAAGCAGCCAACCTCTGATAAGATAATGTGCATCAAGCATCAGAATTCCAGATGAATGTAATATACCATACAGAGTTCAAAATGTTTACAAAAAATTAATGAGTACTGCATTTCATAAAATGCCTGTATAGCACATTATATTCTTTATGTTTCACAGAGTAACTTGGTCATGGACTCTCATAAATATCTTCCTCCCTTTCTGTTCCACATAAAATGCATTACAGGCATCACATTTTGCCACATAAACAACATTGCCTGCCTGGTATGTATCTTCCTTCACTACCATATATAAACTCTTTATTAGGGCATATAAAATAGGGTCCATTTGCCATATAATGGCAATACTTACATGCCACAAAAGCATAAGATCCCCTGCATATATAAAGTATGTATCTAGTCTTTAATTTTTTTTTTTGATAAAAAGAGATGATGCATGTCACTAAGATAGCAGAGTTACTTGGGATGTAAGTTATGACTTGAATGCTAGCAGCATACCTATTCAAAGGTAATTACAAGACTTGTAGTCCTGGGGACCATTGTAGAGCTGAGCCCAAATTCCCCACTGCCTCTAAGTGCTGTCTTGTTGTGTCTTGCTGGAGATCACACACTAGGCACATGAGGGCTGAGGAAACCAAAACCTGCACCAGATGAACTGCATCTTATAGTTAAGCCTTTGCCACAGCTATTAGACATATAGATCTGTCTTTTATCTCTTTTGCTATAAGGCTTCACATATATAGTGGTATCTCACTTTTTAATTTCTCTGAGTCTTTTGGGCTTCTAATACCATGGCAGGGAATGGACCCCATTCCTAAGTCAAAGTATAATTAAAGTTCATGAAATTAGTATTGTTTCAATCTTTGATGTTAGCCAGATGTGGTCTTTGCAGCACCCGCAATGTGCCCAGTAGTGACTCCTTCTGCAATTCAAATAGAGGTACATGTATCAGTAACATATCTAGCTATGATCATTAATTCTTTTTTATATGACCCATTGATCCAACTAGTATTGGAACTATCTGAGTATCCTTTCACATTGACCTTGTTTCTGCCTGCAAATCCTGGTATTTTATGACTCTGTGTCTCTCTGTATGAAAGATGCTGTAGTCACTGGGTGTAGCAATTTCAATGATCAATGCTACTTTTGTTTTCTTTTAATGGATTACTATATCTAGTTTTCTCGCATCTTTTTTTTGAACTGTTGGTAATGGGTGATCACATGTGATATAAACTTCAGCATTTTCTATAATGCTTTGTGGTGTATGTTTCCATTTTTTTCAACTACTTCAGCACAATCCCCAATGCAACAGTCTTGCCACATTATTATGCCTTTCAGTATACAGTCCTTCTGCTATTAGTATATCACAACCAGCAACAAGATTTGCAACTGTTTCCAATTCTGTTTTACAAAACCTGCATTTGTCTATTTCTTCCACATGTTCAATGGACTTTGTAAACCAATGTGTACTTAGTCCACTATATTGACCACCCACCAATATTAACTTTTCATCTTTTGGATGAAATTCTTCTGTCCTTAAACTATTCCTGCATTCAATCCTGATCAACACAAGGTTGTTTCAAGAGTTTTCTATACTTGCAACTATGTGCATTTCCACATTTCATGCCTTCTCATCTGATTCTTTACCTTATATTCTTTCTTTTGCTTTTTGGCACATTCACTTGCTGCCTGATTTTTACCTACTTCTGGTTTGATTTCCATTCACACTTGACATCAATATGCTTCTGCTAAATTAAGCAGGGAAGTCATCTTAGACTTATTCTCCTCATGTTTTAAAACTTTCACTTCATTTGGGTCTTCTGAGGTTAGCAAATATATATATGCAGTCCTATGATTGCAGATCTATAAATGTAATCAATTTCGAGGAGGCCCATACCTTCTTCAAAATGAGAAATATATACTCTTAGTGTATACTGATTTTTATAAATCATTTGAATGCATGAAGCATTTTTTTATTCATCTGCATATCTTCTAAGTTTTTCTGCCTGTGCTGATAGTTTTAATTTATTATTTGTGATAGTGCATGATAGATCCTGATCTGTTCTGATACTGTGTATTGCTTTTAAAATGTCTATGTTTCTGAGTATTTTTGTTGATCTGTTCCCTCTTCTATACTCTTCTACCAGTGACACTTCTTGTCTTAATTGCTTTATAGTTTTCTCTATTTGATACTTCCATGATGGCATTTATTTCTCCTCTTCCTTTCCTTTACTGCCCTGTGTTTTTGTGGTAAGACTTTATCTGCTATTAAGTTAGCTGCACAGTAATATATCCCGTTTACTTCAGTTATATCAGATGAATTTCTATAAAAGTCCTAATTACTGTGTTTGTTTTAGCAAACTTCTAACTTTTTGGGTTTTATTGACTTTCTGTAGTCTATTTCTTTCATTGATCTTAATGTGTCTATCCATCTCTATTCAATCAAATAACTCTTCTCCAAATCATTTTTTTCTAAACTGAGGGCACACTTTTGTTCTCCATTTCCTGCAGGCATTCTACAGAAAGTTCCAGAGCATCTACCTGTACAACATTCTCTCCAGTTTTATCCTGTGTCATCCATTGCTCTTTCATATGGGAACTCATTGGCCTATCACTCCACCACACTGACTATGTCAGAGTTGCCAGAGTTTCCTGTTCCTTCCCTTGCTGTGCAACTCCAACTGAGCTTTTGTACTGGTTTCCTATGGAAGGCTCCAAATTATTTTCATATGGCAACTGATCTGATGTTTCTCGCTCCACTGGTCTCTCCTTAATTTGGGGATACATTGCTCTATCCTGCTGTGGTGTTATCAGAGTTAGATTTTCTACACTAAATCCTTCATTTCAGAGAAAATCCATAATCTCAGTTTCTATTTGTTTTACTTATCCATTACTAACCCTCTTTTATACTTTTCCTCTTTGTTTTCTCATATCTAGATGCCTTTGCCTGCATTTCTCTTCAATTATCTTTGGTGCTACTCTTTTTGTATTGATTAGTTTTACATTCTCCTTTGCATAAATATTGCACCATATTAAATCTCTTTTTTCTTTCCCATATCCACATTTCTTCTTCAGATGTCTCCTGGTCCTTGCGTTTCTCCTTACTTGGGGCACTTGTTGTTCCATCATACTGTGATATAACTTATGTAAGACTTTCTACACTAAATCCCTCATGCCCAAGAATTCCATAACTTCATCTTCTATTTTTTAACGTCTACTTTACTAATCTTCTGTCCTACATTCCCTCCTTGTGATCTTGTCTTTATTGTATTGTGAAAATTTCCATATCTGGATGTCTTTGCCTGTATTTATCTACGAATATCTTTGAGTGTGCTTTTTTGCATTGATTAATTTGGCTTTTTCCTTTGCATAAATATTGCACCATATCAGATCTGTCTGTCTTTCTTTCTCATGTTCATATTTCGTTTTTATATCTTTCAAAAATCTTCAAAAATCTTCAAAAAATCGTCAAAAAATTCACACTTCCTGATTTGCTTCTTTCTCCAAATGACCCAAAATTACATGCTTTATATAATGTTTTTCATAAAGCTGTTGAATTAATGAGCACAAATTTGCATTTGAAATTTTTGACAGTTTTTCTTGTGCAAGTATTTTTCTTTCCTTTTATTTCTCTTTTAATCTTTTTGTATATCTTCTGTCTGGAAGTTTTGGGCTTCTTGCATAATAGCAACAATGCACATAATTTATTTCTTATCCTCAATAGTCCACTCTATCATCTTTATGGCTCTTCTTTGGCCTAGCAGTTTTTGTGATTTTTGTGGGCTGCTACTTCCTTCTATAGCAGGGGGGCCATCTTTCTCCTAGGCTTGGCCTGGCCCCATTGTAGGAATGTTTCCATATTTTGAGGATTCTACACTGTCATTTTTTCCAGTCCTGTTACCAATGCACCTACCAGGATTGGGCACTTTTTTATCCTGGGTTTTGTGTACCTAGCTAGCTTTTTATTTTAAACTACTTCTGTCCATGATATATGCTATATAAAAATGCAATCTATAAATCAGGGTCCACCTCTTGAAGGTACTCACCAAGACCTGATGATTAATTCAATTCCAGCAATACTACTCTTCTTTGCTTGCTGATTTATCATCTCTCCATTTGGATCCCCCACCATTAATGTCTCTGTCATGAGTAAACTTGTTTATGTAGGGTGATACATAAAAGGGTAGAATAACAAGCTATGCAACTTGAGATGATGAAGAAATGATATCCAACCTTCACTGGAGGACTGCCTTAAATTCATGCCTTCTCCTTACTGTTGTTATGGGACAAGACCAGCTTATTAAAATGTATATTAATTTCAGTTTATTAATGATGCTATAATATGATTGTTAAAAGCAAATATAATTTCTATGCAAGGCTGGGAAAAATACAGCTTCATAAGCAACAGTATTGCTGTCTTTTAAACTGCATTATTTTAGTATGTAATAAGAGAGAATAGTACATGTTGCAGTTACTACAAAAAGAGTTTGTTAGCCTGACTCCTTCAGGCTAGGAGTGCATTGTTGCTAGGGCAGGTTTGAAACATCCAAGGTCAGAAACAAGTCCTCTTGGAAGCAGGTGGATCGTGTATAGGAAGGTGTTTACATGAAGTCTGAGGTGAAAATCATGAGGAATGAGGACATCTGCAAAGTTTTCTATAGGACACAGTCATTGTAACATAATGAAATTGTATGAGCAGTTTGATAAGAAAATGTATAAAAATATTTTTTTTGTATGTATGCTTCATCAAGGGCTATGAAGACTGACTCCCAGCGCTGTAAAAATAAAATTTCTGTTTGCACATCCTGAAGTGTTGTTCCTGACTAAAGGCATATAAGGTAAATTCTTAATGTTATTTATGACTATAACAATTTGGTGCCGTGACTCAGATCTGAACTTTAGTATTGCTGCAGGGCAGTTCTGGAATAGGGCCCATCACAGATTTTCAGTGAATTCCACACTGCCTTGTAGAAAATAGTCAAAAACTCAGATGTGCAACTATTCAGGGTGTGAAAACATACTAGCCTTGGCAGGGAAATTGTTTTGTAAGGGGAAAAGGGTTGGTTTGCATTTTTTTTCTTCTTTCTTTTTTTAGACAATTTTAGCAAATCTAAATGCATGACTGTATTTGTAGCATAAGTGCATGACTGTGTTTTTGTTTGACTGAGTGGCTGTAAAGTATACAAGTAATAGTGGGAGGACCCCACAGTAAATGAGTATAGTAAATGTATGTGCACATATAGTAAAGGACAAATTAACAAAAGGAAGTGCCTTGTGTTGAGGGCAGTACCCTCAGAATTAAAAGGTAAGAATTATGAGAGATGTTTTTATTTCTGTCAATGTATGAATGTATAAGAGAAAAAAAGAAAAAGTTAAAAGTTAAAAATAAAGTTAAAACAAGTTCATGAGCCTACCACATGATTGAGACATAGACTGTAAAGTTAAAACAAGTTCATGAGCCCACTGCATGATTGGAACATAGACTGTAAAGTTAAAACAAGTTTATGAGCCCACCATATGATTGGGATGTAGACTATACAACAAGTTCATGAGCCCATAGCATGATTGGGACGTAGACTATATACTGTTAAAACAAATTCATGAGCCTACTGCATGATAGGACATAAAGGTATGTGTTATTAAATTAAATTCATGAGCTCAAAGCATGCTGGGACTTAAAAGTGTGATTGTGTAAAAGTACCCTCAGAAGGTCCAAAAGAGTAGTCAGTTCTGGACACAGTACCTATCCGCCCCGTTATTCCGACCACAATGCTGGAGCTGTAACTTCTGAGCTCACGCAAGGATGAAAGCAAGGGGGTGCTGTGGGAAAAGGCTGATTGAAACCTCTCCTCTGATGCTGCATGGTGACAGACTTCCTACCTTTCCCTCCCTGTACGGTGTGTGGATTATTATAGTTATTTTCTGTCTTTGTAACTGCCAGGATCCAGAAGTTGTAAGGTAAGCCTAACATTTTTATTATTACTGATTTATAAAATAAGAAAAATGGGAGCAAAGATAAGCAAGCAAGATCAAATCCCTGAAAAGGGAACACCTGCATATTTTATGTATTTTAACTATGGGAAGGAAAGTTGTAAATATCTGCATGACTAGTTTCAGCTTACTAAGAATTGTGCTGGTGGGGTATTTCCATTAAATGGGACTTATGATAAGACTAAATTGCTGACATTGAAAGATATTTTGGAAGAAAAGAAAAGCAAAGTAAGTGAGGAACAAATGACAGCATTTTATTCTTGGTACAGTGACGCACTTAAAAGGAAAAAGGAGTCAGCATTAAGAGGGTTGCAAGATTTTAATAAGAAGCTGTTGCAACAAGTAAAAGAGGTTAAAAAGGCAGTACAGACCAGTAAAAAGGGATCCCTTTATCCTGTCTTAGCAGGTTTGGAACAAACGGAGGATGACCAAAAAGCAGAAGAGGATGATAATCCTCCAGTAGCTACTGCACCCCCATCCCCATATGCACCAGTACGGGTACCTCCTGTACAAGACTCCTTTGTTTCTCAGACCCCTACCTTTCAGTCTACTGTCCATTGGACACCCAGTTTGCGTGATACTGGTACATCTCAGACTGGTTCCCTGTTCAATCTTCATCTTCTAAACAGGCATCTGCAGTTGAGGGGGGTTTTCTTCCTATCCTTCTCAGATAGCTTCTACTTCCCCAACAGGGGCATTAGTATTTGACACACAGGTATCTCACCATACACACTCACATGACAGGGTACAACAAGCAATTACAACCTCTGGAGGAGATCTATTGGCACCTCTCAGAAAAATTTTGGGGGCTAACAATAGGGAACTTGTTCATCGTCCTTGGACCCCTGCTGATTTGCATACTATGTCTAAAAATTTTCCAAATATTACATAAGATCCATTAAAATTCAAAGAAGAATTAAAAACTATAATATAATGTTACAATCCTACTTTGACAGATTTAAATCAACTTTTGTGGGTAGTTACTTCAGATAAAATAAGGAAGCAGTTACTGAAAAAGGCTAAAATAACAAATTTCACTCTCATACGAAATGCATTAACAGATAAACGAACAGCATTGTAAAACAAAATTACAGATGTGTGTCAAGTTAGGACTGACTGGTCTAAAATACAGGCATGTAGACAAAATAAAGGGGAAGCCCCTGCAGACTATTTGAGTTGCCTTAAAACAGTATTTGCTAGACATTCAGGAATACCAGACCCAGAAGAGCAAGCTAAGCCAGTTATTGCAGCAGCCTTTATGCAGGGTCTGCAAACCCCTGTACAAAGTCAAATAAAGCAAGTGCTCATAAACTGGCAAGGAAAGGACTTAGAGTCTTTATTAAGTGCTACAAATCACTGTACAGAGTATCAGGAAAAAATGAAGGAAGGATACTGAGGATAAGCTGTTATCTTTACAAATCACAACCAAACATGATGCTATGCAGGTAGGTTGATGCACAGCCAAAACCATTCAAATGTACACCACAAGGCCAGCAGTATATGATCCAGAAGTCACAAAATAAAAATACTAGAATCTAGTATTTTTATTTTTATTTTGTGACTTCTGGATCATATACTGCTGGCCTTGTGGTGTACATCTTTACAAATCAGGCATCTGAAAAACTCAAGGGGTCAAGTTAGAAGCAGGGGAAGGTGTAGAGGAATTGCTAGAGGAGTTAGCAAAAGTGCTAGTCGAGGGGAACAAGGTGCAGCTGGTTGGCAACAATGAGCTGGCAGTGCCCCTCCAGCTTCATCTAATACATCTTGCTTTAATTGTGGAAAAGCAGGACATTGGAGAGGGGAGTGCCCACTCAGGCAAATGCAAAAGAGTCCAAGACACTTGGACTGAGTGGCAACCAAATTATAATAATGCAGTTTTTCCTCCACCACCTCCTCAGATTGGAAGGAGTCAGGAAGCTCCATACTGACTAGGTCAAGAAAAATAAAACAGAAGTGAATCTTAACCCTCTACTGCCAATAGATCAAAATGGGCACTACGTTAAGATGAAAATAAATTCAAAGAAAATTCCATTTCTGGTGGACACTGGAGCTACTAGGTCAGTGCTAAAAATTACTTCAGATAGTCAAATACCAGTATCAGAGCATAAAGTAAAGGCAGTTGGAGTAGCAAATGCTACGGTTACGTATCCTTTTTCGGAACCCATCCCCATTTCTTTAGGTCCGATTGAAGAAAAACATTCTTTTCTTTTGAGTACTACTGCACAAGTACACCTACTAGGAAGAGATTTGTTATGTAAGCTGGGTTGTACTATTAACTGTACCCCAGAAGGGGTGTATCTAAATGTTCCAACAGAATCAGAGGGGGAAGTATTGGCAGTTTTAGCAGAAGCTAAGGAACAGCCTGCTGGAAGCATACAGACAGATGGAGAGCTACTACAGCAGGTACCTGCCAACTTGTGGGCTAAGCATGCAAATGAAGTAGGTATACTGAAATCGACAGAACCAGTAAAAATAAAATTAAATCCATCAAAACCTCTTCCCAGAGTTCCACAATATCCACTAAATCTGGAAGCAGAGCAGGGAATCAAACCTGTAATTCAGTCTCTAATATAGCAAGAAATAATAATGCCAGCTAAAAGCCCTTGTAATACTCCTATTTTACCAGTGAAAAAGCCAGAAAAGGATACTTATAGATATGTACAAGACTTAAAGGCTGTAAATAATGCAGTACTACCTTTTCCTGTTGTTCCAAATCCAGCAACAATACTGAGTTGCATACCACCTACAGCTAGTTACTTTTCTGTGATAGATTTATGTTCAGCATTCTTTTCTATACCTATTCACCCTGGCAGTCAGTTTCTGTTTGCATTCACTTATCAGGGGCAGCAATATACATGGACATGGTTGCCACAAGAATATACTGAATCTCCTTCATTATTTTCTCAAATTCTAAAAAAAGATTTGGAAAATGTGTCATTTCTGGGTGGGTCTGTGTTAGTACAATATGTAGCTGATTTACTAATAGCATCAAAGTCCTTTCAGCAATGTCAGCAGGATACCTTGCATGTTCTGACTATCCTTGCAAAAAAGGGACACAAAGTGTCCAGAGAAAAAATACAACTGTGGTCATCTCAGGTATGTTATCTTGGTCATTTAATATCCCAGGGTAGCAGGCAAGTGTTACCATCTCGTATTGATGCAATATCTAATGCCCCACGTCCGACTACTCAGAGGCAGCTTAGGTCTTTCCTAGTTATGACAGGATACTGTAGACAGTGGATCCCTAACTATGCAAAAATTGCCAAACCTTTGACAAATATTTTAAAGCAGGATACACCAAAGCCTCTCCTTTGGAACAGTGAAGAGGAAAATTCATTTCAGAACTTGAAGCCAGCTTTAGCTACTGCCCTAGCTTTGGGGTTACCAGATTATAATAAACCTTTTATTTTATTTTGTCATGAAAAAATGGATTCGCTCAAGGAGTACTTGCACAAAAACATGGAGACAGCTATCATCCATTGACTTATTACAGCACAGCACTTGATTCTGTTGCAAAAGGTTTTTCACCTTGCTTAAGGGCAGTTGCCGCTGCTGCCATTCCAGTTAATCTGACATAATTGTTGGTGCGTGGGCATGATCTCACAGTAGCTGTCCCTCATTCTGTATCATCTCTTTTGCTTAAAATGAAAACTCAACCACTCTTGACTGCACGTCTAACTAGATATAAACTTACACTTCTTTCTGATCTATCTATTTCACTGATCCACTGTCCTGTTCTAAATCCTGCATCTCTGCTGCCTACTGCTGAGGATGGTGAAGAGCATAATTGTGTGTGTAACTAACTATTTTTTTTCCTAGGGAGGACTTAAAGGATACTCCTATACCCAATGCTAACATGCATCTGTTTGTGGATGGCACCTGTGGAAGAGATCAAACAGAAAAGTTGATCTCAGGAATAGAAGTCTGCACCGAGGAAACAATACTGTTGCAACACAAATTAGAGGGTGTTCACTCAGATCAAATAGCTGAGCTAGTGGCTTTGCAAAAAGCCTGTGAGTTAGCTAAAGACAAGTTGGCCAATATTTTTACAGACAGCCGTTATGCTTTCGGGGTGGTACATGATTTTGGGCAACTTTGGAGAGCGAGAGGGTTTTGTCCTCTTCAGAAAATCAAATTAAAAATTCAGAGTACATAAAATCATTGTTAGATGCACTTTTGTTACCTAAAAAGCTGTCTGTACTCAAATGTTGTGCACACCAAAAGGGACAGAATGTTGTTAGCAAAGGTAATAATTTGGCAGACCAAGCTGCTAAACAAGCAGCAGTAAATTGTTGTAAACATCCTTGCATGTTAACAGTAACAAACTCCAACAGTAATGATGTGTTTTATTTTGCAAAGTTGTCAGCCTTTAAGCTAAAGCATCACAAAAAAAAGTTGTGAGGTGCCTGAAGGATGGATGTAGAAAATCCTCTGATGGCATATGGTGACATCTGGATGACCGACTGGTGGCGCCTGTCTTTTTGCTACCTTACCTGGTTAAGGGCATACCATCTACCAGCCCTTGCAGGTAAGACAGCTTTATTTAATTAAATTACCCAAAGTTGGTATGCCCCTCATGTCTCCTCTTTGATACTTCAGTATGTACAAAATTGTAGTATTTGCTTGGAATATAACATAAGCAAACATGCCAACAGCAAATCAGCATGTTTACCTCCATCCTGGGGATCTTTTGAGAATATACAGCTGGATTTCATCCAGATGCCTAAGACTAATAATTTCCAATTTATTTTGGTGGTAGTGTGTATGTTCTCAGCATAGGTGGAAGCTTACCCGTGTCACAAAGCTGATGCAGTCACAGTTATTAAAAAATTGTTATCTGATTATATACTGAAATTAGGTATACCCAGCATTGTTAACAGTGACCAGGGAACTCATTTTAATAATAATCTGTTTAAAGAGTTATGTAAAGCTTTTAATACTAAGTTGAGTCTTCACTGTCCCAACCATCCCCAGTCATCTGGATTAGTGAAAAGGGTAAACAGGACCCTTAAAATTAAAATTTCGAAGATTTGTGCTGAAACCTATTTAAAATGTCCGAAGCCCTTCCCTTAGCATTAATGAGTATGAGGGCCTCACTGAATGCCACCAGGAAATTGAGTCCATATGAGATAATAATGGGAAGACCCATGGCCCTTCCAGCTACCCCTCCAGTGGGAAATGCTGATTTAACTATGTCAGATGATGCTATAATTTCTTATTGTAGGAAGCTCATTAATATCTTGCAGCAATATCATTGAACAGTAAGAGCAGAGTTACCAAAGCCTCCTGACCAACCCTGTCATCAACTACAACCAGGTGTTTGGGTGCACATGAAAAATTTTCAGAAAAAAAACTGCCTGAGCCCGAGGTTTAAGGGGCCTTTTCAGGTCTTGCTCACCACTTTGACTGCAGTTCGCTGTGCAGGACTGCCAACGTGAATCTATTCATCTCATTGCAAGAAGACCTGTCGTGTGGGGACCTCAGACAAATCATCACAGCCAACAGAGGGAAATTGGGATGTGATAGATAAATCATCTGCCCAGTGAGAAGGTCAACTTTAGTAGTAGTCCATGATGAATTCAGTGACAACAGGTACTTTTGCTTTGTTTCATGGGTTCATAGGTTCATAGCATTTCTGCTGCTGTTCCCTTCTATAAACTGGTCGAGAGAAAACAGTTTCTTGCTGGTCCTTCGGTAATATGCCAAAAATCTAAACAAAACAAATTGCTGGATATGTTCGCATACACCTCATAATTCCAAGGCAGGAATTCCTATGATTCCCATCCTTGCATCACAGGCGTCATTTAACAAGGACCTTAATGACATCAGCTTAACCTGGCGTAATGTAACAGATTTTTCAAAGGTTGTGTCTCTTCAACTTGCAACTTCAAATCATAGAGACACACGCTATGCTAGAAGTGGGACTGCACCAGTAGGAAAAAGCAAATGTAATGACACCAGGCATAAAAGTGTGTTAGACTCTTTACACTTAAAAAGCTATGACTGGGGGTATGGCATGGGCACAAGTGATCATTACTACATCTGTGGTGATTGTGCCTACTCCTGGTTGCCTACAAACTGGTCTGGATGTTGCTTTGTAGGCTATATTACTCCTGCTATTCAACATTTCGATCACCCACAAGCAGGTAGACTAAAAAAAATGAGCGAGCAATCCACTGGACAGAGAAAGTATTTTCAATTTTTAATCCTGGATATGAAGTGCAAAGGACAATGCTTAAAATAATGATACTTGCCCAAATTCTACAGGAGGTGGCCAATGAAACTTCACATCACATCAGGAAGGCAAATCGAAAAATGACTGAAATGTGAACTGTGGTATTACAAAATCAAATGGCACTTGATATAATGCTTGCTACAAAAGGGGGGTCATGTGCCCTCATAGGGAGTCATTGCTGTTCATATATTAGTGGCTATTATGATGAACAGGAAAAACTGGCAAACTTCATGGAACAAAGGGCCAAAGAGTTGGACAGCACATCCAAAAATTGGACACTTTTGGATTGTTGGGCAGTAGTTTTGGTAACCTGGGAACTAGTATAATCCAGGGTATTGTCATTGTACTTTTTATTATATTTGTAATTATTTTTGCATTTTCTACTCTAAAGGCTGTGATTACAAAATGTTTAACCTCACCTGCACATGAAATGCCACTGCATGCACAAATCAATGACAGTTGTATTTTGACAAAAAATGATAATGACTGCTATAATGCTGAGGCGTATTTTATCAAGTTAAAAAAAATAAAAATATAATTATATGTAAGGTATGACACTAATAGTCTTAGAGGGAGGAAACTGTTATGGGACAAGACCAGCTTATTAAAATGTATATTAATTTCAGTTTATTAGTGATGCTATAATATGATTGTTAAAAAGCAAATATAATTTGTATGCAGGGCTGGGAAAAATACAGCTTCATAAGCCACAGTATTGCTGTCTTTTAAACTGCATTCTTTTAGTATGTAATAAGAGAGAATAGTACGTATTGCAGTTACTACAAAATGAATTTGTTAGCTTGACTCCTCCAGGCTAGGAGTGCGTTGTTGCTAGGGCAGGTTTAAAACATCCAAGGTCAGAAGCAAGTCCCCTTGCAAGCAGGTGGATCATGTATAGGAAGGTGTTTACGTGAAGTCTGAGGTGAAAATCATGAGGAATGAGGACATTTGTAAAGTTTTCTATAGGACACAGTCATTGTAATGTAATGAAATTGCATGAGCAGTTTGATAAGAAAATGTATAAAAATACATTTTTTGTATGTAAGGTGAGAATGCTTCATCAAGGACTATGAAGACTGACTCCCAGCGCTGTAAAAATAAAATTTCTCTTTGCACATCCTGAAGTGTTGTTCCTGACTAAAGGCATATAAGGTAAATTCTTAATGTTATTTATTTATGACTATAACACTGTGCAGTCTCCATCAAAACAATAGACAGCATTGTGGATCATAGGCTGCACATAGTATAGGGTTGGCATTCTGGTGTTCTGTACAATGCTTTATATCTTACATTGCATACTTTTTGCTGAGTTTTACTTTATGCACCTAGGAAAGGTTCATTGCATGTCTCTGAATTTTTGCCCTCAACTTATCATCTGTACTTTCCGTCCTATGGAGTAAAGGTTTCTTGTAAATGTGTGAGTTTTTCTTTTTGTGGTCTTTACATCCTTGACTATTCAGCATTCTCATGATCCTATGGACCTGTTTAATTTCTGATTTAGTCCAGCAGTGTGAACAAGAATTAGGTGTTCATAGGTCATCATATATGGTTGACATAGAGATTAGTTTTAATATTGTACCTTTCCCAGCTGGGTCCTATATGTAGAGGACACACTGCCAGCTCCAGTATGTTAACACCCCATGGATTAGGTACATTGACTATACCTGTGTCTAAGCACACCCCATGGATTAGGTACATTGAATATACCTGTGTCTAAGCACACCTCATGGATTAGGTACATTGAATATATCTGTGTCTAAGCACACCCCATGGATTAGGTACATTGAATATACCTATGTCTAAGCAAATCCCATGAATTAGGTACATTGAATATACCTGTGTCTAAGCACACCCCATGAGTTAGGTACATTGAATACACCTGTGTCTAAGCACACCCCATGGATTAGGTACATTGAATATACCTGTGGCTAAGCTCACCCCATGGATTAAGTACATTGAATATACCTGTGTCTAAGCACACCCCATGAGTTAGGTACATTGAATACACCTGTGTCTAAGTACACCCCATGGATTAGGTACATTGAATATACCTGTGTCTAAGCTCACCCCATGTATTAGGTATATTGAATATACCTGTGTCTAAGCACACCCCATGGATTAGGTACATTGAGTATACCTTTGTCTAAGCTCCTGGCTTTCATCAGAATATGCTTCAGCAGCTAGAAACTTCTGTCTCACCTCAGAGACAGGTGGTTGCTTAATACTTGTTTAACTGGCCAGTCCTTCAGGATCCTAATCCACTTCTCAAACTCAGGTCGCAAAAATTGCAGTGTGGAAGCCAACCTCTGTGCACAAGAGCTTGCTATAAATGTGTAAACCTGTTGAATTTTATTTCTTTATCATATAAAGGACCAAGACTACAACAGCTGTCACCAAACTTGATGGATTCTTATCTAAGGGTTAGCAGGTAAATTAATCAGTGTGGTTCTGTCAATGAGGGCTTTCACTGAAGTCTTCAGAACTGTTCTGTGCAGGAAGAATGCAAGCAACATGCGTAGACTAGCAGCTGATTCAAAAACCTTGAACTGATAACTTGAAATATAAGAATACTGGTGTCTGCTCTATTTAGTGCTTTTGCCATTTACACTGCAGAGGACAAAATAGTCAAAAAGAACTGCAAGGGTGCTTTTATACCTGTAGGTGTGAGTAACCAGAAAAAAGAAGGATGTGTTAAAATAATTGCATGTTTTAGAAGAGAACATTGGGTTGACGAACTTGCTCATTTCTGGAAGACATAAATTAGAGGATATTATGTACAAATAGTCGAGCAGAAGGCCACAGAATGTAATACCTTCTGAACTACAAAAACTTTTTGGCTTAAATACTTCAGTATGTAAAATTGGAAAAGGAATAGGCAGAGTATGCTGTAAGCTTGAGCAACCAGGGAGATATAAAAATGAAGTAGAAGAGGGAAATGTTAGTACAAGAACTGCTTAGGAGCTGTATGTTTTGGTATAAGGCTGACTTAGGAATCATTATTATCATCAACCCCCTTTTTCCTAATTTCTACATGGGGTCAGGGTGTTGTGTCAACTGTCACCATCTCTCTCTCTCTCTATTCAATGCCACTTTCCTACCTGCTTCAGCACTCTTGCCTGGTTGTTGTAGGTCTTCTCTCACACAATTCATCAACCTCTTTGCTGAATGCCCTCATTTCCTCTTGCCTTCTTCCTGTCTGTCCCTAATCTTCTTCACCAGATTGTCTCTGTTTTTCGGCACATGTGCCCAAACCACCATAATCTGTTCTCTTTGACCTTTTCTGAAGTTGGAACTATTTTGGTTTCTGCTGCTATGTCCTCATTTCTTTGTCTGTAACACAGTGTGCATTCTACCAGCCATCTCAGGCACTTCATCTCCATCATGTCTAGCTTCCTCATCTGCTCTGCCTTTACTGTCCAGGTTTCTGTAGCATACAGTAGTACTGGTCGCACCACTGTTTTGCACACCTTATTTTTCAGCTTCTTTGGCATTCTTCTGTCATATACTACACCTGACACTCTGTGCCAGTTGGCTGCAGCCCCTCTGATTCTAGCTTTGACCTCATCATTCAGACTTTCCTTCTCAAACACCCCTCCCAGATGCTTGAAGATGTTAACCTGTTCCACTGTTTTCCCTTCTATTTCAGTTTTTATCTTCTTCTGATTTCTCCCATTTGCTGCCATTATAACTGTCCTATATGTACTCTGTTTTACCCCACGTGCCTTCAGTTTTGCATTCCGTTCCCCTGTCATCTGCTGAAGTTTTTGCTCAGAGTCTGCCTGTAATGCCACATCATCTGCATACAGCAGCTTTGTTGATCCGTCCCCTCTGACCTATTTGCTAATGTAGTCCATCACCAGTATGAACAGCAGTGGGCTCAGAGCTGAACCCTGATGTACACCCACTCCCACTGGGAACCCCTCTGAGAGGCTGAACACAGTTCTTATTTGAGTCATTGGGTACTTGTACTAATTCTACCAATGTTTCTGGGAATTTAAACCACTGCAGAACTGTCCAAAACAGCTTTCTTGGGACCTTGTCATATGCTTTATCCAACTCTAGGAATGCCCAGTTAGACTCTTCCTTCATTTCTAGTTTCTTCTCAGCTACTTGCCTCATTGCAAACATTGGGTCGGTTGTACTGTATCCTGATCTAAATTTGAACTGCTCATCTTCCATCTTACTTTCTGTGTGTGTTCATTTATCAATCACCCTCTCCAGAACTTTCATGCAACATGACAGGAGTTTGATACCTCTGTACTGCCTACAGCTGTGAATGCCTCCTTTGTTCTTGAACACTGGCACGAGTATGCTTATTCCCCAGTCATCTGGGATAAACCTTTCTCTCCACACTGCTATGAGTACCCTTATGGGCGATTTCTCTCCTATCTCTCCCAACATCTTTATCAAATCAGCTATGACCTCATCTGAGCCTGCTGCTTTCCCTGACTTCACTTTCCTTGGTGCTGTTCTTACTTCTTTTATGGTGGGCTCCTCCTCTTCTCTCATTGTAGTCTGTGTCTGGGGCAGTACAGCTTCTGTTGGATTTTCTTCATTCAGAAGCTGCTGGAAGTACTTCTTCCATCTGCCTTTGGTGTCCTGTGGATTGGTGAGCAGGCTGTTGCTGGCATCCCTTATGGAGGGTGTTTTGACTATCTACTTTATATAGGTTCATAGGTTGGTACTAGGCTATCAGCCCTAGGGCCTATACAAGCCTAGCCATAACAATTCCCTGGCTATTTCTTCCCACATTATTTACTTTCCTGGACCCCTGTCTAGAAGGGTGACTGACGTGATCCCTGGGGTGAATTTACTTTCTCCCATCCAATCACCAAGGTTCCTCTTGAAGAGGTCCAAAGAGGCACTCTGCTTGACATGCATGGGCAATCTATTCCAGAGTCTGGGGAGTCTCTGGGTCAGGAACCTATCCCTCCAGCATGTTTTGTTTATTGTGATGACAAGGTTTAGATCCCTGGAGCGTGTAGCTCTGAAGGATTGGGATTTCTTTAAGTGTAGCATGTCCAACAGCTCTGGGTTTGACATGGCCTTGTATGTTAAGCAGAGATCGCCTCTGAGTAGACGATATGTGACAGAGTATAGCTGGAGTTTTTTAAGGCGGTCAGCGTAGGGCATCTGCTTTAGGCCTGTGATTCTTTTAGTGAGATATTTCTGAGGCCTTTCCAGTTGTTGCAGATGTCTTGAGAGGTACATACCAAATGGGGCGTTGTATTCTATAATGGGTCTAATGAGGGATGAGTACAGTGGGACAATGAACTCCTTTTTTCTGGATGAAAAGCCCTTCGTGATGAGGTGTGCCACATAGAAGGATTTCTTGACTGTTGTGGCGATGTGGTTATCGAAGGTGAGACCACTGTCCACCTGTGTCCCTAAGTCTCTTATCACACTTTCTGTGTTTAGTGTACTGCCACCTATATGGTAATTCATGGATACATGTTTTTCCCAAAGGGGATAACAATACATTTCTTGTCATTGAGCTTGAGCCCATGGCTCTGGCACCAAGCATCTGTTTCTGTAAGGCCCTTTTGTAGAGTATCCACATCATTTGGGGATTCAATAATGGCTCCCAGTTTGCAGTCATCTGCAAACTTTGTTAGCCAGAGTCCCTTAGTGTTGACCTGTACTTCAGAGAAGTAGATGCCAAACAAGAGCGGCCCCAGGACTGAACCCTGAGGTACTCCACTTGTCACTTGTCTGGAGCTGGATTTGGAGTCGGCTACTTTTACAGTGTGGGCTCTATCAGTAAGCCATTTAGCAACCCATTGGGTGACATAGGGATTAATGCCCAACTTAGTAAGTTTATCTGTGATTCCAGAGTGGGGGATGGTGTCAAAGGCCTTGGCAAGGTCTAGATAGGCTGTGTGGACCACCTTACCCTTGTCCATGGCTCTGGAGACTGATTCAAAGAAGTCAATCAGGTACAGGAGACAAGATCGGCCCTTCACAAACCCAAACTGGGTGGGGTCCAGTGTTTGAAGGTTGCCAATGTCTTTGTTTATAAGTTCCATGATAATACGCTCCATGGCCTTGCAGATAAGGCTTGTCAGACTGATGAGACGGTAGTTTCCGGGATCCAAGGTGGATTCCCCCTTGTGGATTGGGATAACTGTAGCTCTGCGCCACTCAGTGGGCATGAAACCTGAGGTGAGGCTATGATTAAACATGACACTTAGGTGAGGTGCCAGTTCATATTGTAGTTCATGTAGTACACAGCCCGGGATGTCATCTGGTCCCATGGATGCTGTATTCATGGCTTTAGAGAGTGCGTTTTGTACCTGTGTGGCCGTTATTACTGGAATTTGGCAATCTTCCGGTATTGAGATGGGCCATTTAGGGGGTGAGACGGGGGTGAAGTTGGCACTGAATTGATCTGCCAGGATATTGGCAATATCCTTCGGATCAGTATATTTAATGCCATTCTGTTTTAGCTCAGAGCAGATCTGAGCATTGCCATTTAGATTCTTGACATAGTTATAGAATGCTTTGTGGTTGTCTTTGGAATCTTTGGCAATTTTATTTTCGTAACTAGCTTTGGAGGATTTTATGAGGCATCTCAGTTTCTTACTGAGGCTAGTAAGGGAGTTTTTTTGCATCCTGGGATTTTCCTCTTTTCTGCAAAAGTTTCTTCCTTTTGTTGTAAAGTTTGTTTATGGCAGGGGACCACCAGATTGGCTTCCTTTTTTTGGATGAGAGCATTTTGGTTCTATTTGGGATGGCACGATTCATGCATGAGTGGATGTGCTCGTACAGTGCCTTAGTGTAGGATTCAGCAGTTGAACTTTCAGTTCCCGTCTGCATGGGTGTCATGAAGTTTGTCACTTCTGACTTGAGTAGCATGAAGTTGGCTTTGGAGAAGTTTTTTATGGTGGTTTCTTTACTGGGGGGTGGGTGTGGGATGTGGATGTTAAGGGTGATTAGCTTATGGTCAGACCTGACTAACGAGGGGGTGACCATAGGTATGGAGCATTGATTTCCCATGTTGGTAATGACCAGGTCTAGGATATTGGAGCCCCTGGTGGGACTATAGATTAGTTGATCCAGGGCGTTGGATTTTATGAATTCCAAGAACCGTTGCGCAAAGGTGTTGGGACATGAGTAGTTTTCCCAGTTAATGGCAGGATAGTTAAAATCACCCAGTATTAGGGTGTTTGGTTCTATCTTAATATTTTCCAGTATGTTTAGAAAGGTGTAGTGAGAATCTTGGGGTATGGTGGGGGATCTGTAGCAAGCTACAATTTGGATTGCAGTCTTACCTAGTGTTAGTTGCATTTGGAGAATTTCAGACACATTGTGTTGGCCAACTAGCCTGGTGGTGTGAATATCCTTGGTGAATATTGACACTCCTCCACCTTTAGTGTTTCGGTCCTGGTTTGGTGGCCGAAAAGTGTGGTAAGAGTTGTAGCCTGGTATTGCAGGGGTGCTCTCTGGAGCCTTGAACCAGGTCTCAGTTACTGCACAGATATCAATGTTCTCCATTTTTAGGAGTGCCTCGAGAGAGTGCATTTTGAGGTTTAGACTTCTAGCATTGAGTAGCATTACCTTCAGATTTTGCATGCTTGTACCTGCTTTGTCTTGCAACCTGATATAGTTTCTTTATACTATCTACTGTGTCACATTCCAGAAGATGATAGAGTGCCTATGGTACCTTGTTCTTTGTTTTGCAATTCCTTTCTTAGCCTCTTTGTTGGCCAACAAGTATTCCTTCCTAGCCTGGCCAGACTTTTCTATCGCCCACTTTTTCCCTGCTCTCCTTTCTTTGATGACTTCCTGGACGTCTGCATTCCACTACCAGCTTTCCTTATGTACCTTATTTCTATACCTGGCTTGGTCATATATCTGTTTTGTAGTCCTCACACATGCTGTTTTGAGGTGCTGCCATTCTTCTTCAACTCCACCTATTTCCTCTTCTTCTTGGGGTGCTAGAGTCCTGAGTAATTCTCTGAACTGTTTTTCTTTCTCTCCAGTGAACCTCCAGGTCTTCAGCCTGGTCTCAGTTCACCTTAGAGCCTCCACTGGCCACTGCTTGCAGCTGATTGTGGCAACCAGTAGTTTATGCAGTGGGATGACTGTTTCACAGGGGATGACTTTGCAATCACTGATTCTACCCCAGTGACCTTTCTTTACTAGGAGCAGGTCTACCTGAGTTGCATGTTGATCACTCTTGTATGTGATCTTGTGTCTCTTCTACTGAGCCATGTGTTGGCTACCATCAATCTATTTGCCAGACAGAAGTCTAGAGTGGCCTTTTCTTCTTTATTTCTATTGCCCCACCCATGTGGATCCAGACATTCCTTGTATCCTGTTCTGTCTGTCCCAATATGTGCATTCAGGTCATCCATTATCAATACCAATTCATGTTGTCCTGCTTTGTCTAGTAGATCCTGCAACTGCTGTATGAATGCACTCTTTTCCTCACTATAACAACCCTGCTGTGGGATATAGGTTGAGATTATGAATACTGCCCTGTCATTACACTGGAGTCTGATTGCCAAGAGTCTATTACTAATTCTGATGACATTCTTCATTGCCTTTTGAAGTATCTCCTTCAGCACAGTTCCCACATAATTTCTCGCCTGTCCTCCTTCTGAGTAGTAGACCCTGGAGTCCAGGCAAGTGCTTTACTGCACTACCCTTTGATCTTGTCTGCTACATGCACAGGATGTCCAGTCTCCTCTGTACCATCATGTCATCCACTTCCAAGCTCCATCCTGTTAGTGAGCCTATATTGAGTGCAGCAATTCTTAGTTCATGTTTGGCAGGTTGATTGGTTTTATGTCCAGCTATCGCTCAATAGAGCTATCCCAGGTAACCCAAGCTGGGCAACTGGATACTGGCCGGCTAGCAGCTTATTGACCCAGGGCTGCTGTGCTTTATGGCAGGTACACACTGGTTAATAAGTGTGCATACACTCCTCCCACCATTAGCATGGGTCCTAGCGAAGGTCAGAATAGGCTGGATGCTCAATCCACTTATCACCTGCAAATACCTATGCCCATTTGGTGACATTAGTCAACACGACCAAATCACTAAGAGCTATATTTCACACCGCTGAGTGGCTAGCCCTGCCATGGCACACAGTCTGTGATCCATGTTCTCCAATCTTAAGGATACTGCGCACTGTAGTATATACCCAATGTCATTGGTCTACACAAATCTTCCCCTATAGGTCATCATGTAGAGTCTGTGCCGCTGCCCACAGCTACAATCTTTGATGAGTATGAGATGGAAACATTCCATGAGGGTAATTTAGGAATAAGGTAGGGTAATCTCAGGTAAGGGGATGATGAAAAGAGGCATTTCTCTACAGGAGAGAGCAATTCACGCTTATAGTAGCTTCCCAAAAAGAGCATCAGGACAAGAAGGATACTAAAATTCAAATGCAGACAGCATAATCAAACACGAAAAATTACATTCATGGTTTAATGATGTTAAGTGTGGAGACCCTTAGTATTATAACCAGGCATGAGAAAAGAGCAATTACTACACTTACAAGCCAGACACAGATTATCATCTTAAGTAGGAAGAAAAATGTAGTCTAAGTTTAAAAATTAGTTTACTTAACATTTTTCTAATTACATATATATATATATATATATATATATATATATATATATATATATATATATATTTTTTTTTTTTTTTTTTTTTTTAGTAATCCAGCTTGCATACTTCTAAAGAATAAATCTGCTCACTTAAACTTTCTAAACATAACCTATACTGGTCACTTTTTAATACTGGGAAAAATAAAAACAATTATAATTTATAAAAGAGAAAGAAAAAAATGAATGCGGTCAACAGTCTGTTTTGAAGTGCACTGGACATAATTGTGGTGTGCTGCTGTTGTTGAAACAGAATTTACTCTTGTTCAAACAACACATAAAGAATGCAAACTATAGCTAAGCTTTCATTTTGTGCTGTAAGTAGTTACATGAAATGTTTGCACAGTATTATTAAACCTGACATCCATTGTGTGCTCACAAATAAAGCCATGTTTGAATAAAACCAAGTATAATTACAAGGCTTGTTTCACACAGCAAAATGCACAGATGTAACTACTCAGATGGTGATGAACCAAATGTAATCAAGAATAAATTTCATATGAACTGCAGGCTTGAGATGATAACTATGCACTTAAAGCTGTGCTTACATATTCAAGTTTTTTTTTAAGTCAGTGAGCCTTTTTTAAGTAAGCTGTATGTTATTCAGATTAAACACAGGATAACTGAGGCTGAAGAGATCACATGTGCTTTAAGTATGGTACACACTTTGAAGGATGCTGAATGCTGTGTATGCAGTTTGTGCTTTAAAGTATTTAGTCATTGAAATGTCAAAATATATAGCAAACAACAGAATGTAAAATGTTAACACAAAATTATTCACCCCCCCATAGCGCTCCACCTCTTAGAGCAAGAAATCTGGACAAAGTCACAAATCATGGGAGGACTAAGGCCCAGAAATAGGGATACTTTTTAAATATTGCTCTTACAAATTCAGAAAGTTGATAGAATAGCTGGTGTTGCATTAGCATTAACTTTCTGAAAGATATGAAGTCTGAAATTCAGATGTCTGCCATTTTTTCGAACTTCATTTCTCAATGATTTGCCATTGATTTTCCAGAACCACAATTTTGTGAGAAACAGACCAAAATATGAGTAAAAAATCCGGACATTCTGCAAAAATCTGGATAGTTGAGATGTATGTTTCCCCCCTTCATTTTATGTTGAAGCAGGCTCATCTATTTTACTTTGCTTTTTCATGCTGAAGCAATTTGATTTTGCTTTGTCTTAAACTACATCCTCTGTTCTATAGCAATAACCTAAGAAATGATCTCTAAGAAAGCATAAAAGATGCATTTGCTGGTACATTTCAGTCCTGGAACCAAAGTTTTATGGATAAAGGGTTATAGCCACCACTGAAATAAATGTTCAAATACTAATTTGTTGGGGTGAATTTTGTTTGTATTGGACCCAGAATGCATTTACATGGAATACCGCTGAATAAGAGACACAACAGACATGATCAATTCATATAAGCACTTTCTTCTTGTTAACCATGTGGGTGTATGGTTATCATATGGAATGGTAAATGTAGTGTTTATGAACATCATTTGTAATGAGATTTCACTATATGTAACATTAAAGGCACTGTTTTATCTATTTATTTAATTAGTTATTTATTTTAGACTTGTTTACCGGGAAGGTCTGACTGGGCATATACCCATTTTCAGTGAAGCCCCAGAGAGAAAAGCTCCACATACATACAGAAGAATTTACAGATGGAGTGCATTCAATGTAGCCATGGTATATTTTGAGGATTATACAATGATAGAATAAATAAATGAAATAAACATCATGGCCAAGAGTTTCCTAGAAGGTGAAAACGAGATCATAACAATGGTAGCAGGACAACATGTTAGGGCAAATTTAACTATAATAGACAGAAAACGAGACACATGCAAAGTCCTAACTAAGCAGTAAATTCCGAAGATTCACACTATGCAGTGTGGATCTTCTGAATTTAAGTAATCCTAATACCTTTTCAACATGATGTATTATCATTGTATTGTACACTTGTGATTTCTTTTATTGGAACAAGGTTATGACTGAAAAGGGGGGCTCCCACGATTCAGGTCATCTACCTACAAGAGATAAAAATAAAAAAGATGTTTTGTGCAATTACTGCTGCTTATAGTATACAGAAAGGTATGCCCCAACCAGGCACCCATAGACATGTCACCATACCTCCTTAAGGGAACTTGGAGTTCTTACTAATTGGTGGCACAGTGTGTAGCATAGCAAGAAAGAAAAAGGCTAGTTATATATTGTTTGAGAAAAAATGGATATAATTATTATTTTGCACACAGTGTATAAAGAAGTATTATTTAAACTGTTATGTGTGTGTGTGTGTGTGTGTGTGTGTGTGTGTGTGTGTGTGTGTGTGTGTGTGTGTGTGTATGTGTTTGTGTGTGTGTGTCTGTAGATCTATGTCACAAGTTTAACGTACCAGAAAGTCGATTGTGAAAACATTGAAACCAGGTGATGGCAAAGTCAAAAGACTGATAGACTGAAACCTTGAAACCTACAACAAGCCCTGCTGCAGCCCATACTCTCCCTGTTAATTAAATATACTAACTGATATATAGTAGAGAAAGGGCCAAACCTGATCCCTGCTGTAATGGGATCTTGCACAACCACCTACTGCCACTGTTCGTTATTCTGAAGATTCAACATTCCAGTCCATCATATATATATATATATATATGGATCTAGAACTATTGCACGAAATTACATTTCCACGAAATGTAAATGGCCGAACACACTTTAGCGAAAGTGCTTTTCACTGAAAAAGCACTTTTGCTAAAGTGTGGAAAAAAATTAAAAATAAGAAAATTGGAAAAAAAAACACATTACTTACGTTTACCCAGGGGGTCAAGCCTTCCTGCACCCCCCACACCCCCTACTTTTATATTCTCACTACGAGATAGCACTACAGTGGGAAAAGGGAGTATTCCCTTATCCCCACTGTGCTACGATCTCAGCAACAGCCATTTCCCACGTTTTTGTCCTTTTTATAGCACACTTTTACAAAAGTGCTTTTTCGATGAAAAGCACTTTTGCGAAAGTGTGCTCGGCCATTTCACTTTTCACTTTCGGTGAAACGGCAATTCAATAAACAGTATGGATCCCATATATATATATATATATATATATATATATATATATATATATATATATATATATATATATATATATAGGTATATGTATATATGTGTGTGGGTATATATATATATATATATATATATATATATATATATATATATATATATATGTGTGTGTGTGTGTGTGTGTGTCTGTGTATACTTTATTTATTTATTTATTGATTTGACATTTGTTTAACAGGTTGGTCCAACTGAGCCAATGGCCCATTTTCAGTGCAGACCAGAGGAGAAAAGTTCCAATCTACATACAAACATACAATAAAAATACAATAACATAAAGGTCCAGAATACATTCCCATAACCTGAGGAGACAAATTCTAGTCTACATACAAAGCACCATAGTTAATAGTTAAGTGGAAAATTCTCCTAACAATAATAAAAACTGAAATAAAGGGGTAAAAATAAATTGCAAAAAAAGTGTCTCCAGGAAAAAGACATAACAGTGGTATAATAATAGAGAAGCTACCATTTTGTGATGCAAAGTGTAAAAAACACTTTAGTACATGTCAGATAGTAAAGGAGAGGAAAAAGAGGAGAAGGATTAAGAGAAATAGAAGAAAATAATTCTAATAGATCTGAAGAGTAGTGAGACAAATAGAGAGGAGGTAGAGACTACAGAGATGTCAGTTGGGAGCTTGGCATGGGCAGGACCAAATATTTAGGAGACAGCATTTTAAATCTCTTTTAAACTGGTGATGCACTGAGATATTTCTTATGTTAAGGGGGAGTGTGTTCCAAACATATGCTACAGAGTACTTGTAAAGGGAATTTCCAGTGTTCTTTTTGGGTTTATAGATGTCAAGAAGACGTCTGTCAGTTGAGTGAGATGTTGGAGGGGGGTGTAGTAAGATACAAGGTTGGAGAGGGAAGGGCAGGAAGAGGGATTGTATAGAATAGAATGTGTGATCTGTAGTTGTGGAAGTAGTCGTTGGTGAGAGAATTCAGGCTATTGTAGCTTCTTAAGAGTGAGACAGTGGTGAGAGTTGTAAGGAAGGTTTGTGGCAAATCTGGCTATTTTGTTGTAAGTTTGGTCAAGTTTGGACAATAGAGTAGATTGAATGTTACTATGGATATGGGTAGCATAAAGTAAACTAGGTAAGAGAAGTGACTGAGCCAGAGAAATTGTGGAGGTAGAAGTGAGGAAAGTAGGCCTAGTTTCTGCTGGGTTTTTTATGCATTGTTGGATGTGTTGGTCAAATTTTAGTTCATCATCAATTATGATGCCAAGTAGTTTGGTATAAGGTTCAGCTTTAATGATAGTACTGTTGAGGGAGGTGATGACAAAGGAAGATTTGTGTTGTGCCAGTGTTCTAGGAAAGAAGAGAAGGAATTTTGTTTTTTTAGGATTTAGTACTAGCTGATTATTGGAGAGCCATGTTTCTACAGCTGTGAAGGTGTCCTGAGTGAGTGTTAAAATGTCGGGTATACTATGGGCAGTGGAGATCAGTGTGGAACCTCCAGCATATTGTAACAGAGTAGGGAGTTTGAAAACAGAATGTAGTTTGTTTTTGAAGATATTGAATAGGAGGGGCTCCAGGACTGATTCATAGGTTCATAGGTTCATAGGTTCATACTAGGCTATCTGCCCTAGGGCATTTATAAGCCTAGCCAGAGTGTGTTTGGCTTTCGCCACCCATTTTAAATTAATTTTGCTATGCCCTTTTTCGAGGTTAGTATACTGTGCCTCTGTCTAACAGTGACACAGAAGTGATACCCGGGATAAACCTACAATCTCCCATCCACTCATCAAGATTCCTCTTGAAGAGATTCAATGAGGGACTCTGCCTAACCTGGACTGGGATTTTATTCCAGAGTGAAGGGAGCCTCTGGGTTATGAATCTGTCACTCCAGCATGTCCTATTTATTTCAGTGCTGAGGTTCAAGTCTCTCGAGCGAGTAGCTCGATGGGATTTGGATTTTCTGAGGTGCAGCATGTCCATTAATTCCGGGTTGGACATGGCTTTATACATCAGGCACAGATCGCCTCTGAGCAGGCGGTATGCCACTGAGTAGAGCTGGAGTTTCTTTAACTGGGCAGCATATGGCATCTGTTTGAGCCCTATGATCCTCTTGGTGAGGTAATTTTGGGGTCTTTCCAGTTACTGCAGGTGTCTGGTAAGGTACATCCCGAAAGGGGCATTGTACTCAATTATGGGCCTGATGACGGATGAGTAAAGAGGCACGATGACCTCCCCTGATCTAGATGTGAATCCCTTCATGATTAGGTGGGCTATATAAAATGTTTTTCTAACCACTTTGGCCACGTGGTTGTCAAATGAGAGATTGCTATCAACTTGGGTCCCCAGGTCCCTAATTACTTCTTCTGTACTTAATGGATTACCACCTATGTGGTAATTTGTGGGCACTTTGTTTTTGCCAAAGGGGATGACTATACACTTTTTGGCGTTTAGCTTGAGGCCATGGCTCTGGCACCAGTTTTCTGTTTCTATGAGGCCCTTTTGGAGGATGCTTGTGTCAGCTGGAGAGTCAATTATGGCGCCCAGTTTGCAGTCATCTGCGAACTTAGTCAGCCACAGTCCTTCCGTGTTGGCCTGTACCTCCGAGAAATATATACCAAACAAGAGAGGTCCCAGGACTGAGCCTTGTGGGACGCCACTTGTAACTGGTTTGGAGTCTGACATGGCTCCAACAATTCTAACCATGTGGGTTCTGTCCTTGAGCCAGTTTGCAACCCATCTAGTGACATAGGGGTTTATATTTAAGCTGGTGAGCTTATCTATAATGCCCGAGTGGGGTATTGTATCAAAGGCTTTTGCGAGGTCCAGGTAGGCTGTGTGGACAACCTTCCCCTCGTCAATGGCCTTGGTGACTGTTTCAAAGAAATCAACCAGGTTTAAAAGTCAAGATCTGCCCTTAACAAAGCCAAACTGGGTAGGATCCAGTGTCTGTAGGTCCCCAATATCTTTATTTATGAGGTCCATGATGATCCTTTCCATAGCTTTGCAGACCAAGCTAGTCAGGCTTATGGGGCGATAGTTTCCAGGATCCGTTGATGCACCACCTTTGTGGAGAGGGGCCACTGTTGCTGTACGCCACTCTTTGGGTACATATCCTGTAGTAAGGCTGAGATTGAACAGTAGTTTTATGTTTGGGTTTAGCTCTTCTTGGAGTTCATGTAGGACACAGCCCGGGACACCGTCTGGTCCCATTGATGCTGTGTTTTTTGCTTTGGAGAGGCAGCTCTTACCTGAGCATCTGAGATGTCAGGGGGGCAGCACTCTGCTGGGATAAATATTTGCCCTTTTGGTGGGGAGGGGGGGAGAAGTTTGCGCTGAACCTGTCAGCTAGGATGTTGGCAATGTCTGTGGGTTCGGTGTATTTTTTGTCATTTTGGACTAATTCTGAGCATATCTGGGAATTCCCACCCAGATTCCTAACATAACTAAAGAAAGGCTTGTGATTATTCTTAGTGTCCTGTGCAATTTTTCTCTCGAAGCTGGCCTTAGATGATTTTATGAGTGCCCGTAGTTTTTTGCTAATACTGATCAGAGATGCCTTCCCTTTTTAGGATTTTGCTCTATCATGTAGTAGCTTCCTCCTTCTATTGTATAGTTTGTTTATGGCTGGGGTCCACCAGACAGGATGTCTGCCTTTGGAGGATTGGGTCTTGGTTTTATTTGGGATTGCATGATCCATGCATTCCTGAAGGTGTTCATAGAATGCGTTTATAAAGGATTCTGCGGTCTGGGCTGTATTTTCCACAGGCCCGGGGGCTTTAAAGGATTCCACCTCGGTTTTGAGGAGTGTGAAATTTGCTTTACAGAAGTTTTTCACTGTGGTTTTCAGGGCAGGGGGTGGAGTCGGGATGTGAATATCCAGTGAGATTAGTTTATGGTCTGATCTTACCAGTGAGGGATACACTTCTGGTCTGGAGCATAGAGTTCCCATGTTGGTGATGATCAGGTCCAGTATGTTTTCCCCTCTTGTGGGAGTGGTAACAAGTTGTTCCATAGCATTTGAGTTTATAAATTCTAGGAACCTTTGGGCTAGGGTGTTGGAGCTAGAGTAATGCTCCCAGTCTATGTTTGGGTAGTTGAAGTCACCCAATATAATGGTGTTTGGAGAGACCTTCATATTTTCCAGTGTTCTCAGGAAGGCCGAGTGGGGTTCCTGGGTTTGGGAGGGTGGTCTGTAGCAGGCTATAAACTGGAAGGCAGTTTTACCCACTGTTAGTTGCACATGGATAGTCTCTGATGCTTCGTGCTGTGCCACCAACCTGGAGGTGTGGGTATCTTTGACGAATATTTATACTCCCCCTCCTTTTGTGGTACGGTCCATGTTTTGGGGCCGAAAATCATTGTATGAGGTATAACCTGGTAGTGCTGGGGTGCTCTCGGGAGCCTTGAACCAGGTTTCTGTTACTGCACAGATATCGATGTTCTCCATGCTAAGGAGAGTTTTGAGTGCGTGCATCTTGAGGTTTAGACTTCTGGCATTGAGTAGCATTACTCTTAGTTTCTTATCCGTTGTGACACCTATGGAGGTGGGTTTGTCTTTTGAGCCTTGCCTAAAAAAGGCACTATGGGGGTAGCAAGAGCCTTTGCCAATATCCAAAAGCCCAGGGGTAACAGGTGCAAGCCGTCCCTAGCGAAGCATTGTGGCTTATCGAGCATGTCATCCCAGGCTGACAGGCATTGGATCCCCTTTGAATGACACCAATACTTAAGCCAATTGTTGAAATTGATCATCTTGTCTTCATATTGTGGCATCATTCTTGGTGAGAGTAAGATGCTATTCAAGGTCAGGGTCATACCGGCCTGGGCTACATGCTCAGAGAGTTTCTCTATGTCTCTTTTCATGTAGTCCAGGGAGGTACATCTCAGGTCATTCACACCAGCATGGACAATGACTGAGTCATATTTGTACTTGCCTTGGAGTGACCTGAGTGCTTGTGTTATGTGGTGGATCCTAGCGCCCGACAGGCAGCTCACCATAACCTTCTCCTTGTTCAGCCTGGTGAGCGGGACGTCAGTGTGCCTGATGATAGAGTCACCTATTACAAGTGTATCAGGTGTGTTGTTTAGCCTTAAGGGCTGTGACTGTTCGGCACACTGGCTTTGTGAGCTATGTGTTGCACGTGTTTTGTTTTGGGGTAGCGGTTGCTTGGGTGTCTGCTTTGGAGGTCTCTGCTGCTTAGGCAGATTTTTATTTAGAGCCTCGAGTATGTTTTTGTGTGTTTATGTGTTTGGTTTGCTGTCGTGGTAGGTCTATGTGAGACTGGAATTGTAATGAGTGTGGTTTCCTTCTCCTCCTGACTGGTTTTGCCAGTACTGAGTTGAGAGAGCTTAGCCTCCAGTATGGCTATATGGTTGCATCTCTCACATGTGTTGGAATTTGTTGGGAGGAGGAGAGGGTTGTCTGTGTACATGAGGCAGTTGTAACATTGCCTCAAGATTCCCAGATTCACCAGCTGTACCGGAGAGGAGATTGACAACTGACCTTTGGACATGCTAGAATAGTATTGGGAATTCCTTTATAATTGAAAACAAAGGGCCAATGGGGAACAAGGTACTCAAGGGGAGTTTGTGAGGGTGTAGTGCTTTTAATATTTTAGTGCTGACTTATATAATTGCTTTAGTGAGCAAGTGCCAGGTAACTTAAATGCAATGTGTTTCAGGTAACTTAAATGCAAAAATGACAAACAGTAACTTTCTTTCAAGTGAAACAAGGAAATAAGTACAGTAAGCAATGCAGATATCACTAGGGATCCACAGAAGCGCTGAAAAGCCACGTTTTAGGTGGAATTAGTGTTTCAGAGAAATAAGAAGCAAACAAACAAGCAGCATACAAATAAAGCTAGATTCAGCAGGCCTGGATCTAGTCTATGCTACAGCAAACAAGGTGCACCAATTTCAGTAAGAAACAGTTCAAATACGCAGGCACTATAAGCCTTGAGGAAGTCCTGTGTTGACTGGGAGGAAGGGGGAGAGGATAGTTTGCCAACAAACAAATTGAGGCCTATAAGAGAGGTAGCTGGAGAACCAATTAACTGAGGAGCTGGAGAGGTTCAGGTCAAAGAATTTATTTAGAAGTTTAGAATGAGAAACAGTATCAAAAGCCTTTGAGAGATCGAGGAATAAGCAGGAAATAAGCATGTTGTTATCGTAGGCCTCAGCTACTGTTTTGGTGAAAGAAAGTAATGCAGTGGAAGTACTATGGGAGGGCCTGAAATCGTGTTGAGTTGAGGTTAGTAGGTTGTTGTGTAGCAATTGTTTGAGTAACTGGGTGTGTATGCATTTCTCAAGTATTTTAGAGATAGGGGACAAAATGGCAATGGGCCTGAAGTTACAAAGATCTGTGGAGTTGCCTCCCTTATGTAGTGGGATTTTATAGAAGGATTTCCATATGTCAGGGACACAGGCTTCATTAATGGATCTATTTATGAGTATAGAGACAGGATAGGCAATAGACTCTGCAGCAATTTTGAGAAAATAAGAAGGTAGCTTATCAGCAGAGGGAGAGCAGGATTTGAGTTTGAGCAAGATAGATTTGATGTAAAAGGTGGGAACTGGTTTAAGTGCGAAACTACTGGAAGATGTTTTGATGGGAGAAGAAAGAGGGGTAGAAGAAGTGTTGTAATTATGAGTTAGCTTTTGGATTGCATCTATGAAGTAGTTGTTTAGGGGAGTAGCTGTTTCAGCCACAGTGTTATGAGGGAAGGGACTGGGTGTGGTAGGGTTGCCAGGATAAAGAAGTTTATTAATGGATGTCCAGAATTTTTTTGGATTATTCAGCTGGTTTGATTGGGTGGAGCTGAAGAAATTCTTCTTATCATTATTAACTTGTTTTTTGAAAGGTGTCTGAGCTCTTAGAACCTTTGGAGTAGGAATGGGGATTTGTTTTTGATCCAGGCTTTCCAGAAGCTATCTCTTTTGTGCATAATGGTGTAGGTATATTTGCTGAACCAAGGGATGAAGTTAGATTTTATTCAGATTTTTCTGGTAGTTGCTAGTGAATTTAGTATGTGTAGGAAGATCTGACTGAATGATTTAACAGCTTTGTTGAGAGGGAGTTGATGAAGGAAGGACCAGTTTATGTTGGACAGTTTGGAGTTAAAAGAATCTGGACTGAAGTTTGTAAGTTTACGACAGTCTCTATATAGGTGGTCTTTGAGTGCTTGCAGGGAGTATCTTTGGATATAGGTAGGAAGATGGTCACTTAAAGAGTTTGGAAGTGTCACACGGTTGTGATAAAGGTTGGGATCTGAATTAAGGATCCAGTCTAGGGTAGGGCCAGTGATGGAGTTTTTATTAGTGCGAGTAGGGGAGGTGATGAGTTGCTGGAAGCCGTAAAGGTGGTATTTTTTTGATAAAAAAGAGTGGTGTGGTAAGAAGTTGGTAAAGAGAAGAGGAAGAGAAGAGAGGTGAGAAGAAATAAGTAGAGCATGATAAGAAAAATATTTGTGGGTAAGAGATAAGGAGTGAAAGTTTAAAGATGGAGAAAAGTAAGTATAGTTGTGAGTTTAGTCCAGTCAATGTTTGCATCACCAAGGATGATGGTTTAATAGG